>NC_064850.1:82133053-82433053 GCF_024139225.1 Suncus etruscus
CACAGAGTCAGAAGTCACCCCTGAGCATGGTCAGGTGTGGCCCAAAAACCAAAATAATAATAATAATAATAATAATAATAATTAATAAAATAAAAACCTTTGTGACCGTAACATTCCTTCCTCCTCCTCTCTCTCCTTATATCTCCCAATATCAGTCAGCTAAAGTTTTATTACCTCCTCCATGCTTTATGTATAGGCCTAATTTTAAAGCTAATATCCAATAATAAAAATTGTAATTATTGTGACCATCTGTCACATCATTTATCACAGAGTCAGAAAGTCTTAATAATACTCTTTACCAGCCTTAACCCAGTCCTGGTGCACCAAGTGACCAAGATGGGTCAAGTAGAATATAAAAACACAGGTCCTTCTGTGATCCCCATTTCACCCACTGGAATATTTTGTGAAATAGCAAGGAGTCAGAGGACCAACAATAGAATTTAACAAGCCCCCTGAGGAACCCACTTTTTTGGTGGAAGTCACTTTCCCACCTGCAACAAGAACACTGTTCTAAAGATGTAAAATTTTCCTTAAGTCTTTAGTGTTTTGAGCTCTCTAAATACACATCTTATTTTTAGCTATATGGTTTACCTTTTATGGAACCTTTGAATTTAAAAATCTCCTTAGCTCTGGATATAATTCTTAACAATTTCCTTCACTTTGTTAAAAATAGAAAAACCAGGCCAAAATGGAGTTATTTATGCCAGGATCCACCCAGAATTAATACCTAACCTAATTGCAGTTTCAGTCTCTCCCAAAGTATAATCAATCTGGAGTTTCTTGATCAGCGCTAGTTAAGTAATCTGTATGATAAGATCTTCCTGCTTTCCTAAGGGGAGGAAACTTTGCCCAAAGTATTTTTTATCATCATCATCATTATTATATAATTTTTCTTTTCAATAAACTTGGTCTATATTATTCTTTCTGCTAAAATATAAATAAATAAATAATAAAATAAAACCTTCTACATCCCCTTACAGAGACTTTTGCTGAAAGGTGCTGCCTTATTCATTTAATAAAGTCAGTTAGAACTGTATTTATGAACCTGTGTTTTAACTTCTCTTTCTTCTTTTTGGTTTTTCGGGCCACACCCGTTTGATGCTCAGGGGTTAGTCCTGGCTAAGCGCTCAGAAATTGCCCCTGGCTTGGGGGGACCATATGGGACACGGGGGGATCAAACCGCGGACCTTCTTTGGCTAGCACTTGCAAGGCGCTTACCTCTAGCGCCACCTTGATTGCCCCTTAACTTCTCTTTCTTTTTTTTTTTTTTTTTTTTTTTGGTTTTTGGGCCACACCCAGTAACGCTCAGGGGTTACTCCTGGCTATGTGCTCAGAAGTTGCTCCTGGCTTGGGGGACCATATGGGACACCGGGGGATCGAACCGCGGTCCGTCCAAGGTTAGCGCAGGCAAGGCAGGCACCTTACCTTTAGCGCCACCGCCGGGCCCCAACTTCTCTTTCTTAAGTGTTTTGTATTTCTTAAACTCTAGAACTGTAACTGGTTTCTGAACACCTTAAGTTCAAAGTTTCTTCAAAGTCCTTCAGGGCAACTTGGTGACCTCTCTCCTTTTAGAATGTAGATTGCTATATCCTGAGGTTTCTTTCCTGCGTTCCACCTAAAAACTTCTCAGAGTAGCTCCTTTCCTTTTCTCATGTTTTTTCAACTCAGTGAATTTTCATTTCATCAAAATTGCTTTTCAGTCATGATCATCTATAATTCTTTCTATGTTTGTGAACTGCACCATGTTATATTGTTTCATTCCTTTATAAGAGGCATAAGTGGGGCCGGGCGGTGGCGCTGGAGGTAAGGTGCCTGCCTTGCCTGCGCTAGCCTAGGACAGACCGCGGTTCGATTCCCCGCCGTCCCATATGGTCCCCCAAGAAGCCAGGAGCAACTTCTGAGTGCATAGCCAGGAGTAACCCCTGAGCGTCACAGGGTGTGGCCCAAAAACCAAAAAAAAAAAAAAAAAAAAAAAATAAGAGGCATAAGTAAGAATGATTACTTTTACATGTTGAATTGAAGCTCCAATTATGACTTTAAAAGGTCATTTTACCGTGGTTCGAATCCTGACATCCCATGTGGTCCCCCGTGCCTGCCAGGGGCAATTTCTGGGCGTGCAGCCAGGAGTAACCCCTGAGCTCTGCCAGTGTGACACAAAAACAAACAAACAAACAAGGTCATTTTAAAGACAAGATTTTCTTGACAGAGTATGTTTCCTGTGGTTACAAATGTGGCATGACACACAGAATTAAAATCTTAATTACATAATACAGAAAAAGAGCATTATAGTAGAAGTATACATATAGAACCTGAAAGGATTTCTCTTGGCTTCCATCAGAGATCAACATTTCCATTGAAGATTTTTTAAAAGTCATATTAAAAATATTTCTAATTCTGAGTTTGTTTATTCGTTTATCTTCTCCTTTCACAAATAGGCATTGAAAGCCAATGATATCAAAGAACCTTAGAGAGTTTTTATAAAATGAATTAGCATGGTCCTTTTTTGCTCTAAGTCAAGGCAACCATTCATGTAACTATATACTCAATGAAATATTTGACATGACATGTAGGTACATATATTGGGTATGACAAATGTTTTATACAAACTAATTAAATATAGTACTTGAGTCGTAAATTTTGAGTAGGGTTTTATTTGACTAAGTGAAAAGACATCAAAAAGAGAGAGAAACTATGTTCACAATATTTAGAGGAAAAGAAAAAAATGGATGGTTTTGTTCTAGGAACTGTGAAATGTCTGGACTTTCTGAAGAACATATTCCAGATGGAGAATATAGACATGAAGAACGTTTCCTAACTGGTTAATGCATGTGGGTTTTATTCTACAAGGCAATAGGGGAAAAAAGCTTTGAAGCTTTTTTTATCAGAAAGAATAGAAAACGGGGCCGGAGAGATAGCATGGAGGTAAGGCGTTTGCCTTTCATGCAGAAGGTCATTGGTTCGAATCCTGGCATCCCATATGCGCCCCCGAGAAAGCCAGGAGCTATTTCTGAGCATGGAGCCAGGAGTAAACCCTGAGCGCTGCCGGGTGTGGCCCAAAAACCAAAAAAAAAAAAAAAAAAAAAAAGAGTAAAAAATAAAATAAGGTTTAATAATAAGATAATTTTGTTTCTCAGGACCGGAGAGATAGCACAGCGGTGTTTGCCTTGCAAGCAGCCTATCCAGGACCAAAGGTGGTTGGTTCGAATCCCGGTGTCTCATATGGTCCCCCGTGCCTGCCAGGAACTATTTCTGAGCAGACAGCCAGGAGTAACCCCTGAGCACCGCTGGGTGTGGCCCAAAAACCAAAATAATAATAATAATATATAATTTTGCTTCTCTTTACATTTTTATTCTTCATAAATTCCTTTTCTTTGTTTTGTTTTTGTTTGTTTGTTTGTTTGTTTTTGCTTTTTGGGCCACACCCGGTGACGCACAGGGGTTACTCCTGACTATGCACTCAGAAATCGCTCCTGGCTTGGGGAACCACGGTCCATCCTGGGTCAGCTGCTTGCAAGACAAATGCCTTACTGCTGAGCTAGCCCCATAAATTCCTTTTCTATCTATTTGATCCCTAGCACAATTCTATAGTATAGGTGTTATTGCTGTTTATCGATTGAATTAGCTTAGGGTACACATTTCCTGATTCTCAGTTCAGTTCACTTTGAATCTACTTCTACTGCAGAAAGATGAGAGTTAAAGGCTTGTACAAAAGATTTCTTGTGGGGACCAGAGAGATAGCACAGCCTTGCATGCAACCAATCCAGGAGGGATGGTGGCTCGAATTCCGGCATCCCATATGGTCCTCTGAGCTGGCCAGGGGCGATTTCTGAGCGCAGAACCAGGAGTAACCCCTGAGGGCTGCCAGGTGTGACCAAAAACAAACAAGCGAAAAAGATTTCCTTTATTTTTTTTGGGGGGGGGCCACACCCGGCGGTGCTCAGGGGTTACTCCTGGCTGTCTGCTTAGAAGTAGCTCCTGGCAGGCACGGGGGACCATATGGGACACCGAGATTTGAACCAACCACCTTAGGTCCTGGATCTGCTGCTTGCAAGGCAAACTCCGCTGTGCTATCTCTCCAGGCCCAAGATTTCCTTTATTAGTGAGGAGTCCTGAATACAGTAAGTGCAGTACCTAATGAATGTAATAACTGCTGGGTTGTTGAAGTTCAGAAGTGAATACTTTGCAAAGCAATTCAAATTAAAGGTTAAAAAAGAATAAAGCTTCTTTTTATAGCAAGTTTGGGTCTCCCATGAAGGCAGCAGGAATATATTTATGTTACTTTTCACAATGCCAGGCACACAGTGTTGTCCAATAATGGTAACTGATGCTTTCATTCTCCTCAACCAAACATTGACCCTACAAATGACAGGGTCCACTTTAGGCCCTGCAATGTTCCAACTATCCTAAATGTTTTAAATTGCCTAGCACAAACCCAGGCTCACATCACTCCAACAGAATGAAATTAAATGCCTTCCTAAAATGACAAAGATACGCTTGTTTAAGTAACAACTGTAGGATTCTCCCAACAATATATAGGACATATAAAAACTACGAGCATAACATCTCACAGCTGTTCATTTTTTTTTTTTTTTTTTTTTTTTTTGGTTTTTGGTGTTTTGGGCCACACCCATTTGATGCTCAGGGGTTACTCCTGGCTATGCGCTCAGAAGTTGCTCCTGGCTTGGGGGACCATATGGGACGCCGAGGGATCGAACCGCGGTCCGTCCTAGGCTAGCGCAGGTAAGGCAGGCACCTTACCTCTAGCGCCACCGCCCGGCCCCACAGCTGTTCATTTTAACGATCAACAGTGGACAACTGGTAAGAACTCAAACCATATTTTTTGTTGTTCTTTTAATCGTTGGTACTATTTATTTTCTAATAGGTTCCCTGCTAATAACACAAATATGATCCCTAAAAATAAGGATTTTTCAGGAAAGATCTTGCATATGTTAACAAAGATTTGCATTTGATTCCATTTCTCTAATAATAAAATGTAGAGATGAAGATGAAATTTTTCTAGCACTTTTTTTTTTTTTTTTTTTTTTTTTTTTTGGTTTTTGGGCCACACCCGGTGATGCTCAGGGGTTACTCCTGGCTATGCACTCAGAAGTCGCTCCTGGCTTGGGGGACCATATGGGACGCCGGGGGATCAAACCGCGGTCCGTCCAAGGCTAGAGCAGGCAAGGCAGGCACCTTACCATTAGCGTCACCACCCGGCCCCCTTCACTTTTAAAGGTTATTTATAAATCAGTTAAAACATTGCACTCCTTTATTTTATGGCCCTCCTAGGTTCTCTCTTAGAGAACACTGAACCTTCACACAAAACTCCAGTGCTGACTTTCTCACCTAGCTCAGAACCCTCTTCATTATTTCTTAGGAGTACTGATAGAAGTGATGAAGCAAAAATTAACATCCCTTGCCCTAATTTTCTAAAAAAGTGGTTTCCTTGTTTTGTTTTCTGGTTTTTACATTTCATTGTTTAGCATAGAAAAATCCATCTTGACGAGAAATCTTGTGGAAGCCTAATGTATAAACTGTGAAAAACCAAGTGAATGAAGTTGAAGAAAACAGAGGAAAAGAGGTTGGGTGGATGGAAGGAATAAATCTCTGGCAGCTTACTCTCCCTTACTCTGAAACCTTTGCTGGCCTCAGAATAAAACTATCCACCCAGAAGATGTCTGAAGTAAGTCTGGATTTTTTCCTGATCCTAGGGATATATATATATATATATATATATATATATATATATATATATATATATATATATATATATATAAACATCAAAGTCCTGAATTAGAGTTACAAACTTAGGTGTTTAAAACAATCTACTTGGCCACTTCACTCATATTTTTTCCCACAATTATTTCTTTAATATCTCTGAAGTATTATGAAAGCTGTTAAAGGTAGCAGTGTTGCAGTAGTAAACAAATGATTTTAAATTTTCTGCTTTCCTTCCAGGAAATAATTTTCTATATGATAAAAGAGTAATATAAATAATTAGTTTAATGTGATGGTAATAAGAGAAGAGATAAGGGGCCAGAGCAGTGGCTCAAATGGTAAGGCGTCTGCCTTGCTCGCGCTAGCCTAGGATGGACCGTGGTTCGATCCCCCAGCATCCCATATAATCTCCAAGCCAGGAGCAATTTCTGAGCGCACAGCCAGGAGTAACCACTGAGCGTCACAGGTATAGCCCAAAAACCAAAAACCAAACACCCCCCCCCAAAAAAAAAGAAAAAGAAAAAAGAAAAAAAAGAGATAAAAGAAAAATAGAATAAGAAAATAATACAAATATATTTACCTGGCAGGGGAAATACCATAGTCACTAAGGTGTTTTTCCTAGGTTGAGGCTTATCCATAGCACTCTGGACATGCTGACACCTGCAATTTCCCCAAATGTGGGAAACTAAACTGCATAATTTGTGGTACTAGGGGATTGTGTTCTCTATCTCCCCTGGAAAATAAAAGAAAAGAATACAAATATAGAAACACATGACTGGGAGTGTAGGATCAGGAAAGGTCTTTAGAGGGTGACCTTCAATCTGTAAATCAATAAAGTGAGATGCTTGGAATAAGAGCTGCTGTACATGTGGAAGAAATAGTAAGCACAAATGAGCTGAAGCAAGCAAATGCTTGGGATATTTGAGAAAAGAGTAAGAAAACCAAAGTAAGAAATGTGGCAAAAAGTGAGATCGGTAGAAGATACGGTTAGAAAGAGAGATTATCTTAAGAAGAGGCCAGATGACCCTCAAACTTTTTACTCTAGGCCCCAGCCACACCATGGACTAGATGTTCAGTAACTGTGTTGGAGAAAAACTGAAAGTCATTGTTTTAATAAAGAAGCATTAAAGAAATTTCTCAAATTTCCCAACTTTCCATCAGAAAGTTAGATGTGGCAAATTATTTAATGTATTTGTTTGATTGAAGGTCAGAACTCACTGTCTCTATCGAGAGCAGTCTTCATTCCACGTGACCCTGGAGGGAAGTTACCCCACAGTTTTCAGGATTGCATCTCCCAAATAAGTTTCTGATTTTTTTGTTTGTTTGTTTGTTTGTTTTTCTGCCACACACTGCTCAGGGGTTATTCCTGGCTATCAGCTCAGAAATCACTCCTGGCTTGGGGGACCATATGGGACACTGGTTGGTCCAACTGCGGTCCATCCTAGATTAGTGGCAATGCAAGGTAAACGCCCTACTGCTTGCTCCACTGCTCCGGCCCCAGTTTCTCCACCCTCTTGAAAAAGAAATAATGACTGGCAAAGAAAGAAAAGAAAGAATACTGTTAATAGATTATATATATATATATAATCTATTAACAGTATTCTTTCTTTATATATATATAACCTTTTTTAAAACCAATAAAGGAACAAATAATTGCAAAATCAATGTCCTCACACTGGTAACTCTGAGCTTTCACAATTTTTCTCTCAATTGAAGTGGTTTCACTAGCTTGACCACTTCATGCTAAGTTCAGTATAATTTTAGAGCTCAACTGATATTCAGAGATGAAAATTGGTTGAGTCTTTTATTTGTATTTCTGGAAGCTGATCTTTTTTTTAGCAACATTGCTTGGGTTGAACAATTTACAAATGAGGTAGTTTCTATTGCCCAGTCCTCATAAAATCTTACCAAGTAGGCATATATCCAGTTTTTCTTCTTGTAAGGATAACCAAAGTTCTCTTGCATTCTCTTTACTCATCCTGACTGATAACCGTGTTTAAAATTTCCCTTTCAATTTTTGATTAAGCACTCAATAGCCAAAAGTTATCTTATATGAAATTCTAATATTCTAATATTACCAAACTATTAAACAAAGAAATGCAACCTTGGCTTTTAAAGAAATTTTCTTAATAGTATATTATATCTTTGGTGTAAAGAGGTTAATTTCAGACCGTCATCACAATTTTAAAAAATGACATAAATTCATGCAACATAACATATAGTAGTTTGAACTGTTGCTTACAGTTTCAAGTGAGGAAAAAGTAGGATATTAGCAGCAAGGACGATAGTACAGAGAATAGAGCATTTGCCTTGCATGAGTTCATCTTGTGTTCTATCTCTGGCCTCCTATATGGTATTCTCAGCTTGCTAGGAGTAATTTTTTTTTTCCGGTTTTTGGGTCATACCCGGCTGTGCTCAGGGATTACTCCTGGCTCTGTGCTCATAAATAGCTCCTGGCAGGCTCAGAGGAACATATGGGATGCCAGGATTTGAACCACCATCTGTCCTGGTTAGACTGTATGCAAGGCAAACACCCACCGCTATGCTATCTCTTCAGTCCCTAGGAGTGATTTCTGAGCACAAAGCCAGAAATAACTCCTGTGCGCTGCCAGGGATGGCCCAGTAACAACAATTAGCAAAGGATCTAGGTTACTGGGATAAACATATAATTCACTAACTGATAATGAGAGTCTTATGACTATCGTAGTGTCCATAAAGCTGTATACAAGCATAAGTTTCTTAAAAATAGCCATATAGTCATCATGATGTATTGGTAAGTTCTTTAAATATAAAATGTGCTTGATTTTTAAATTAATGGTCTAATAGTTATGACATATTTGAATGGAACAATTAAAATGACATTTATTGAATCTTTGCAAACTATATAGTAATAAAAAGACAATAATACTATGGAGTAAATCTTTTATTATGATTCTAAGGAGATAGAACGGATTACCTCTTGAATACATCTTTTTACAGTATTAGAAGTATTTTTAGAGAATCAAGATGTTACAAATGTTATTTTAGGCTGAAAAATAAAACCCTCTAGGTCTATTGCAAGTCTAACTTGCAACTATTATAGCTTAGGTCAAGCAATAGTTTCATAGGTAAGAACTCAGATCTTGCAGTCTAACTAAACTGGGTTTAAGTTCATTAATATAACAATGAGCTTATTTCAGCTGTATCACTTATTTAAATGCTATATCTCCGTCAATGTCAAAAAACATGATTATCACTGTTTTAAGAAAATAAGGTAGGGTCTGGATATAAGGTACATAAGACACGAAGTATGAAATGTATATTCAATATTATTTGCATAAAATTTACTTCATTTCTTAAATCCCTATGCTGTTGCATTTTATTAGTTTTCATTTTAAAATTAATATAAATTATAAATATAATGTGAGTTAATATAAATATAGCTTTTTCCCTCTTTAAAAATTTAACTATAATTGTAGGATTAATGTGATTAATAAAAGAATAAACTTTTTAAATGATTAAATGAGTAGAAATGTATTTATTCACACACATTCAAAAATGTGTGGGTTCTTTACAATTTGCAGGGTCTTTACATTACTGGGCTTTAGAAGACATCTGGCTGAATATGACTTCTATTGCAGGAATCCCTTTTTCATTTTATCCTTCTGAAGTTCTTTCAAAAAGGAGCATACTTTAACCTCTTAACCCGAAAGGGAGTGAGATGTGTGTATATGTAGAAGTCAAGAAAAGAAGGCACTTGAATAGTCACAAGTGTACTTGGGTCCTAGCACCTCTCTCGGTCAGAACCATTCTAAAATTTGACATTCAGGTCTTTACAGAGGAGAGCTAACAAAGCAATCTTTTTCCTCTCCTCTGATCTGCTTGGGAAAGCTAGGTTAGACCATCCTACTCTATTTCATGAAATCTACTGAAGAACATTGGATTCAGAGCAATTGTTTTCTCAGGAGGTGAACTTCCTTCAATACAATGATTATGATAGATGTTAAAGTTACTCTAAAATTCCCCTGTGCCACTGTTAACCAATTCAGTCGTTATTTGCAGCCTCGCCCTTTATTCTAATACAACAATCTTGAATCTTTGGGACTTTCTGTGATATCTTGTGAACCTTCTATTCTTTTCTCTCTTGAGATCCCACTTCAATAACCTACTGGAGATCTTCAAAAATAAGACCTCTGCTACACAGGTTTTCCCCTACTTGATCTAATTTGTAGAACAATAATTTTCTTATGTTCTTTTTGTTGTTGTTGTTAATGTTGCTCTTTGGAGGCCACACTCCACAGTGTTCAAGGTTTCTTACCTTATTCTGTGCTCAGGAGACCACATAGGGTTCTGGAATAGAGTCTAGGTCAGCTGCAAATAAAGCAAGTGCCTTAACCCCCAATCTCTTCATTCTCAGATTGGTCATTGTTATAAATTACAGTACGAAAATTAATTTAGACATTTAAATTATACCTATAACTAAGATTTAAACCTGTCCTGTGATTTAAAGGACTGTTCTGGGAATCCTTAGCATCTAATTTTATCTAGACCCAAGATTCACATGGAATAAAAATAAACACATCTCTATTCCCAACTCCTCTGCTGTAGTGCCTATAAACTTTTCTTCCACTAACACAGCACATATTCTTTATTTGGGGAGAAAGAGGGGAAAAGCCTATATTATATATAAAATTATTTACATATAAAATTTCAAAGCATAGGGCCAGGAGAGATAGCACAGCAGCGTTTGCCTTGCAAGCAGCCGATCCAGGACCAAAGGTGGTTGGTTCGAATCCTGGTGTCCCATATGGTCCCCCGTGCCTGCCAGGAGCTATTTCTGAGCAGAAAGCCAGGAGTCACCCCTGAGCAAAGCCGGGTGTGGCCCCCCCCAAAAAAAAAATTATTTCAAAGCATACACAAAATATAATGTAAATGTAAATCAATAAAGTTCAAAATCCTTAAAGCATTTGCAGCTCAAGAAATTAGTATAGATAACATTTAAATCTGTGGAAGTGAGTGGAATAGTTTTAAGAGTGTTAAATGAGAGACTAAAACCTCAGGGTCAAAATCTAAGAATGCCACACTTAGAAGTTGGTCAGAAAGATAGTAGAACCAAATATATATATATTTAAATGAATCTTTTATTAGGTAGAAACTAACAGGCTTTCCTGATTTAGGATGAGGTGAGTCAAATACAAAATGTATTAGGTAGGCTCACATTATATATACATACACGTCTGATATAAAAGGAGAATTGCTCCAGAAGAAGCAAAGAATATGAAAACAAGGAGCTGAAGGCTAGAGTTACATTCTCAGCTCAGGTTCTTTCTATTTATATGATATTGGACAGGAACATGACTGTCCTGAGCATCAGTCAATTCCTCCACAAAAGGAGAAATAAAAATACCTGTCTCATAGAGCTGATGTGAGAACCTGTCAAATAGATGCATTCTATTTTAATTTACATTGTAAATTAGAAAACATTGTTTTTTTTGTTTTTTGGTTTTTTTTTTTTTGGTTTTTGGGCCACACCCGGCGGTGCTCAGGGGTTACTCCTGGCTGTCTGCTCAGAAATAGCTCCTGGCAGGCATGGGGGACCATATGGGACACCGGGATTTGAACCAACCACCTTTGGTCCTGGATCGGCTGCTTGCAAGGCAAACACCTCTGTGCTATCTCTCCGGGCCCTAGAAAACATTGTTAATCTTAGATTGCATTTTTTCAACTCAAGGGCCTGCCCTAAATCCATTTCTTTCTTGCCAGTCCTTTGAATTCCTGATTTTCCTGATGATATCTCTGATCTTATCTGTTGCCTGATAAGCCAGGATCTTAGAACCAGTTGCCTACTATCAGAGCTTTTTTTGTTTTGCTGTGTTTTGGTTTAGGGTCACACCCTGTGGTACTCAGGGGTTAGTACTCCTAGCTCTGTACTCAGGAATTATTCCTGATGGGACTCAGGGGACCATATAAGATTGCTACAATAAAACCCTGATTGATCATATGCAAGACAAATGCCCTACCTGCTGCACTATCCACCCTGACCCTACCCCTCACCCCACTTCCCCAAAAATCTTCAATTTGGGCCACATTCAGCAGTGTTCAGGAACTCTCTCAGCTTAGTTCTTGTGGGATCATATGGTACTAAGGATCAAAAGCAGGCCTTCCACTTGCAAAACATACTCAGCCCATTGAGCTACCTCTGGTTCTTTTTTTTTTTCCTAAACATTATTTATTGATTGATTGATTGGCTTTTGGGCTACACCCAGAAGTGCCTAGGGGTTATTCCTGGCTCTGCACTCAGAAATCGCCCCTGGCAGGCTGGGGACAGTACGGGATGCCAGGAATCAAACCTGGTCCCTCCCTGGTCTGGTTGGCCACAGGCAAGGCAAATACCCTACTGCTGTGCAATCTCTCCAGCCCCTGTTTTTGTTTTTAATTGAAGGACCATACCCAGCAATGATCAGCACCCTACCCACTGTACTTCTCTCATTTTCTTTGAGTTTTTTTAAATTTAAACACCATGATTGGGGCCAGAGTGATATCACAATGGTAGGGTGTTTGCCTTGCAAGTGACCTACCCTGAGGGACCCGGTTCGATTTCCTGGCATCCCATATGGGCCCCAGCCTGCCAGGGACGATTTCTGAGTGCAGAGCCAGGGGGTAACCCCTGAGTGCTGCTGGGTGTGGCACAAAAACTAATCAATCAATAAGTAAATAAAGTTTAAAAAATAAATAATAAACATCATGATAAAAGTTTATTCATATTAGTTTTGTTTTTCACAGATAAAGCTATTCATAATTGAGTTACAGTCAATACAATGTGTAACAATCTTCACCAGAGTGTATTTCCTGCCACCAATATCAACAGTTTCTCTCTCTCTTACTCTCCCTGATGACATCTTACCTCCCGCCCACCCATCTGCCATCTGTCTGCCTCCAGGTCAGGCATTTCACTTCTCTCTTCTCTCTCTCTCTCTCTCTCTCTCTCTCTCTCTCTCTCTCTCTCTCTCTCTCTCTCTCTCTCTCTCCCTCTCTCTCTCTTTCTCATCTCTCTATCTCTTTGTCTCTATCTCTCTTTCTCCTTTTAATTTTTTTTTGCTTTCTTTTGGGGGAGTCACACCTGGCAGTACTCAGGTTACTCCTGGCTCTGCACTCAGAAATCACTCCTGGCAGCTCAGGGGACCCTATGGGATGCCAGGATTTGAACTACCATCCTTCTGCATGCAAGGCAAACACCCTACCTCCATGCTATCTCTCCAGCCCTTCTCCTTTTAATTTTTGACACTGTGGTTTACACTACTGTTAATGAAGGGGTATCATGCATGTCCCTTTCATAGGAGACCCTTCTCAATTCTAACTGCACTCTCTGTTCTTTGTGACAGGCTTCCTACCATGGACATATTCAACTAATCCTCATCTCTATTGTCTCTGGACATTATCCTTACACTTTTTTATTTTCATTATATCCCACAGAAGACTGAGATTATTGTATATTTATCTCTCTCCCTCTGACTCATTTCACTTAACATAATGTTTTCCATGTCCATTCATGTATAAGCAAATTTCATGACTTCGTTGTTCCTAACACAGCTGCTTACTATATCCATTGTGTAGATATACCTCGATTTCTTTTGCCACTCACCTGTTGTCAGGAACCTGGGTTGCTTCCAGATTCCAGGAATCTTTTGATTTCATCTTTTATTTATTTTGAATTAACTTTTTAAAATGTTTTAATATCTTTATTTAAATACCATGATTATAAACATGTTTGTAGTTGGGTTTTAATCATAAAAAGCCTGTCTGGAATGGAGGCAGGGGGTGGGGGGAAATGTGGGGCATTGGTGGTGTAAATTTTCTTTTTTTCATTTTATTTTTTGGGGTTTTTTTGGGGGGAGGTCACACCTGGTGATGCTCAGGGGTTACTCCTGGCTATGCACTCAGAAGTCACTCCTGGCTTGGGGGACCATATGGGACGCCAGGGGATGGAACCGTGGTCTGTCCTAGGCTAGCGCAGGCAAGGCAGGCACCTTACCTCTAGCGCCACTGCCCGGCCCCAATTTTCTTTTTTTAAATAAAATTTTATTTAAGCTCCATGGTTACAAACATGTTTGTAGTTGGATTTCAGCTATAAAATGTCCTTTTATCATTAATTTCATCCCTAACCCACTAACTGTACTGAACAGTGACTGAACAGTCACTACTGAAGTGAGCTGTTTTATTTCCAAGTGTTAAAGTTCTTTCTCTGTGTCTGTATAATTCACTTCTAATTTTAGTGCATGATTATGTGAAAAGGTAGTTGATACAATTTCTATCCTCTTGATTTTATGGAGGTATGTTTTGTGGCCTGGTATGTGGTCTATCTTAGAGAATGTCTCATGTACATTGGAAAAGAATGTGTATTCAGCTTTTTGAGGATGGAGAGTCCTATATATATCTACTAAGCCATTTTATTCCATTTCTTCCTTCAGAACCAGGATATCCTTGCTGAGTTTTAGCTTGGTTGACCAAAAAAAAGGTGACTGGGCAGTGTTGAAATCTCCCACTATTATTGGGTTGTTAGTGATGACTTTCTTTTTTTTTTTTTTCTTTTTTTTTCTTTTTTTTTTTTTGTTTTTTGGGTTACTCCTGGCTGTCTGCTCAGAAATAGCTCCTGGCAGGCACGGGGGACCATATGGGACACCAGAATTCGAACCAACCACCTTTGGTCCTGGATCGGCTGCTTGCAAGGCAAACGCCGCTGTGCTATCTCTCTGGGAAGTGATGACTTTCTTCAAAACTCTCAGCAATTCTTTTAAATATTTTTCTGGTGCCTCATTGGGTGCATATATGTTTAGGAGTGTTATTTCATCCTATTGTACATATCCCTTAATTATTAAGAAATGTCCATCTCTGTCTCACAACATTTTTTAGCTTAAAGTCTGTGTTTTCTGATATTAGTATGACCATCCCAGTCTTTTTAAAGGAGTTATCTGCTTGAATGATTGTCCTATAACCTTTGACTCTAATCTATGTTTGCTCTGACTTTTCGAATGTGTTTCTTACAGGCAGCAAAATGTTGGGATTCAACATTTTGATTGATTTTGTCACTCTGTGTCTCTTAATTGGTGCATTTAGTCTATTGATATTGAGATGATTGTTATGAGACTGAGTGTCATCTTTTTATAAGAGTTTTGTTTTGTGTGTTGGTCTGCCTTGCCTTAAAATAAATTCTTAAGCCCTTCTTTTAAAGTTTGTCTTGAGTCTGCAATGTTTCTGAGTTGTTGTTTATCTGTGAAGCTATGTACCCTTCCTTCAAACTCAAATGAGAGTCTGGCTAGGTGAAGTACCTTTGATGAAGCATTCATTTCGTTGAGTTTTTTCACTATATCTACCATTAACTTCAGGCCTTGAGAGTTGCTTATGATAAATCTCCTATAAATCTTTTTCTATCTTTTTTTGTTTGTTGGTTTTTGGCTCACATCCAGCAGTGCTCAGGGGTTACTCTTGGCTCTACGCTCAGAAATCGCTCCTGGCAGGCTCGGGGGATCATATAGAGTTCTGGGATTCGAACCACCGTCCTTCTGCTTGCAAGGCAATCGCCCTACCTCCATGCTATCTCTCCGGCCCCTGCTGTAAATCTTAAGGTAGCCTCTTTGTATATAATTTCTGTTTTTGATCTTAGAGAAGAGGACATAATTGTGGTCTACAATGTAGGTATACTTCTACTGACCCACTCCCAGGCCTTCCCCAAAATATTTTTGACAATTAGCTTATAATATCACTTTCTTAGTATATCCCACTTCCTGTTTTTTTGTTTTGCTTTGTTGGAGTTTTATTGTTTTTATTTGTAAACCACACCCTATATCACTAAACCCAGGCCTCAAGCAAGCAGAGTGGTGTTCTCATCCTTTGATCTATCTCTATGACACTCTCAATTGTTTACTTGCTTGTTTTGCAAAGGCTAGTTTCAGATTTTCCAAATGACCGAAAAATAACAGCTCTTTTGCTTGCTGTATCAAGAGCATTCTAATATTCTTGTATTTTATAATTTATATTTAAACTCCAAATAAAGCTTAGAGCATCAAAAACAAAAACTCTTTAGAATATCTTCTGGTGGGGCCGGATAGATAGTATGGAGGTAAGACGTTTGCCTTACATGCAGAAAGATGGTGGTTTGAATCCTGGCATCCCATGGTCCTATGGTCCTATGGTCCCTGAGACTGACAGGAACAATTTCTGATTATAGAGTCAGGAGTAACCCCTGAGTGCTGCCAGGTGTGACCCAAAAACCAAAAACCAAAAAAAAAAAAAAAAAAAAAAAGAGCTTATATATTTAACTGTCCCCTGCCAAACTTATATATTTTAACTGTCCCCTGCCGAACTTATATATTTTAACTGTCCCCTGCCCCCCACACACACACACACCTTGAGGTGTATTTAAGAGATTACCTGATGAAATAGTAAGGGTGAGTTAATGGTTCTGAAAATTGATCACAGGTCAAAACAATATGAAAGTTGGTAAGATAGTTCCCTGACCAACGCTCAGATTGTGACTCCATAGGTCCAGAGCTACTGCCGCTGCTCTCATCAATTGGGACACCAATTTCCATATTTTAGCAGTTACTGGAACAAAATCTTGCTAATACTGGGTTCAATGCCCGCCACATTCTTGAAGTGTCAGATAAAAATTAACAAGGTTTGCAAAGAAGATAAATTAGAAGGGGCTATATAACACATTCTGTCTTCCTGAATTACTTGACTTTCCTTTTTAATAACTAAAATTCCAGGATGGAAGCTGATGAGGGAAGTTTTCCGAATATTTTTCAACTGTATTGTCACAAGGCTTACTCCTGTCAGGACTCAAGGGATCCTATACAGTGCCAGGGATCAAAGGCCCAATGGCCATGTGCAAGGCCAAGAGTTTTACCACTGTATTGTACTCTCTCTAGCCTGTTATTTTGTCCTGAGTAAGAATCACCTCCACTTCTGTACATTTTGGTACTGCAGGCAAGCCACTTTAGTTTTTATTACCTAATCTGTAAGAATGGGTAAAATAAAATTTACAGTGAATTGCTGTGAGGATTATAGAACTCTAAATAAAGCATATTTAGGTCAAAAATGGTTTGTATATATTGGCTAAGATTTTAGCTAATTTATATAAAGAAATTCTAATGGTCTTAAGACTAGTGGCTAAAACTACACAACAGTCAAAGCAGTAACTCTAATTTTTTTTTTCCTTTGGCTTTTGGGTCACACCTGGCAGTGCTCAGGGATTACTCCTGGCTCTATGCTCAGAAATTGCTCCTGGCAGGCACGAGCGACCATATGGGATGCCGGATTCAAACCACCATCCTTCTGCGTCTAAGGCAAACGCCTTACCGCAGTGCTATATCTCCGGCCCCTTAGCAGTAGCTCTAATTTGAGAACTATTTAATTATAGTCCATTTTGTTGACTATTTTGTAGTCCATTTTATGGTGGTGAACTGATTTGAGAAATTTTGGCCTGGAACTCCAGGACAGTGTTCTCAATCCATGAACTATAAAGGAGAATTCCCAGGAGGATCACTAAAAATTCTAGGTTCCTAAGCTCTTCCCCAAAATCATTTGGGGGTAGAATTCTAGGAATTCTAATAGGCAAATACCTGAAAGACCTCTCACTTTAGGACCACAATAAGCCCTAAACATGATTTGGGTCCTGAAAGAATATATATAGTGCAGGGGTCTCAAAACCACGGTCAGTGGGCCCACCCAGGACATTTAGCCAGTGCTTTTGCTGCCCGCTGCCTGTCCTGCTTAATTGACTCAACATACAGTGCACATGTGTGGATTTTGCACTGTGCTGACTCCTTCTCTGGAACCCTCCTCTCAGTGTCTCACTGTCTCAATGTCTGGCAGGGGTTCTCAAATTAGCCACTATTGTTCATAGCACAGCGGCATTTGCCTTGCAAGCAGCCGATTCAGGACCAAAGGCGGTTGGTTCGAATCCCGGTGGCCCATATGGTCCCCTGTGCCTGCCAGGAGCTATTCTGAGCAGTCAGCCAGGAATAACCCCTGAGCACCGCCGGGTGTGACCCCAAAACCAAATAAAAATAAAAATAAAAATAAACTATAAAATAAAACAAAAAAAATAGCATCACTATTTACAATAGCCTCAATCTGAAAACTACTCAGATGCCCAACAACAGATGAGTGGCTAAAGAAACAGTGGTAGGTATACACAAAGGAATACTATGCAGCTGTCAGGAAAAATGAAGTCATGAAATGTTCCTAACATGGATGGACATGGAAACTATTATGATGGGTAAAATATATCAGCTGAAGAGAGATAAACACAGATTAGTCTCACTCATCTGTGGGGTTTAAGAGCAATAAAAGGCAGTGAGACAATAGAGATGAGGGCTGGAAGGACTGACTTATGGTAAGAAGCTTACCACAAAGAGTGGTGAGTGCAGTTAGAGAAATAACTACACAAACAACTATCATGACAATAGTAGTGAGAGAAATAAAATGTCTGTTTTAAATACAGGCAGGGGGTGGGGGAAGAGGGAGATGAGGGGCATTAGTGGTGGAAAGGTTGCACGGGTAAAGGGGTGGTTCATTTTATTTATAACAAAGCCAACTACAAATGTTTGTAATCATGGTGCTTAAGTACATTATTAAAAAGTTAAACTATAAAGCAGTCCTCCGATGGTCTGCGGGACTGTGAACTGACCATTTAAAAAAGTTTGAGGGTCCCTGGTATAGTGGGCCAGGCTTTTGCATCGATTGTGGGGGGGCTAGAGTTCTATATCCGGCATCCCAAATGGTCCCCTAACCATCACTGATCGTGATTCCTAAAGGTACCACCAGGAATCAACCCTGAGCACTGCTTGTTCTGACCACCCCTCTACCAACCCCTAAACGACTTCCCAAGTCTGGTCCTCGTTTATGAATTTATTTATTTTAGAGTCCAACCAAGGCACTTGGAAGTGACACAGGGCTGTTTGGAGGAGTCTGGAGCTTGAGCTAACACAATCAGAGGGGCCTGCACCTCAACTCCCTCCAGCAATTTGCTCCCCTTTGGCCTCTGAGTCATTTGTAAAAGAAGTTAACATTAGGTGCTTTCCCGGCTCACGACTCTGCGGGAAGAGGCTATTTCCAGGGATTTTACGGACCGGCGCCTGCACTGGCGGCGTGGTCGGGAACCAGGGTTCCCGATAGCCGCCCGCGTTCATCGGCGTGGAGCCAAAGGCTCCGAGCGGTCAGACTCGAGCCCCAAAAAGGGAGGGCCAGGAAGGAACCGGCCGGAGGCTTCGAGCGTAGCCCCAGACCAGGTTAGCAGCAGAGATTTTTTTCTCTTCCTCGCCCGAGCGAATTCCAGGCAGGCCCGGGAGTTGAGGAGGGAGGAGGCGGCGGCAGTGGCTGCCACTCAAGGGCAAAAAAGAGAAGGAAATGCCCGCTCAGGGTAGGAGACAAAAGCGTGAGAACGGCAAGGCCACAACGCGAGACTCTAGGGCGGAAAAAGGGAGGCGGAGGGCGGGCGGGCGGGCGGACAAACAAGTCAGAAATAGAAAAACTCGCACTGGGCTCGCGGCGCTCCAGCCCCAGCGCGAGCCCGGAACGCCAGCCCGTCCGTTCGTCCGCGACTCGGCCCCGCCCAGCCGAGGCACGTCGCGCACGCGACGCCATGACGTTACCCCCCACGTCGCGCACGGGACGTCACGACGCCGCGGGCCTCCGCCGTCGCGTGGGTGCTGACGCCCAGGCGCCGCCCCCTCGAGTCCCTCCCGGCCCGAGCGCGCTGGGGCCGAGCGCGCGCGTCGCGTCAGTCGGCCGGACGGCGGTGCTACGAGCGGCTGCGTGCCGGGGCGCCCTCGCTTCCGGGAGCCGCGGCGCGTCGCCTTCCCGGCGGTGAGCGACGCCTCCGAGCGAGCTTCGCAGCGGGGGCAGCCTGGGCGGCGGCGGCGGCGCGCTCCCCTTTCGCATCCGCCGCCATCGGGGCCGGGGACCGCTCGGCGTCGCTGGAGGCGTGTGGTGGCGACGACGGGGGAGCGAGCGAGCGAACGGCGCGAGCTGCGTTGGAGCCGCCGGCGCCGCGGCCTGGGGCTTCCCTCCGCCTTCTCCGGCCCCCGCCCGCTCGCGCTCGCCTCCGCCTTCGCCTCCCGCTTCCCGGGCCGCCGTTCAGGAACAAAGGAGGGAGCCGGCGGCGGCGGCGGCGCCTCGACGGTGCCCGCAGGCTTCGGCCTGGTCGCGCGTGAGCGAGTGAGCGAGGCGGCTTCCTGCGCTCCTGCCCCCGCTGGGTGAGTGAGCGGGGGAGCCGGCGGCCCCGACTTGACTCGGCCCGGCCCGGGAACAATGCCCGGCGTGCGGCCTCCCTGGGCGGCCCGGGGCGTGGGTGCCGGGGGCGGGCGGCGCCGCGCGAGACAAAGAGGCGGCGGGGCCGCCACCGCACCCCCCGCCCGCGCCGACGCGACGCGACGCGACGCGACTCGACTCGACTCGACTCCACGCCACGCCGCGCCGCGGCGACGGGACGGCGAGCAACGGCGGCGGGGCGAGACTGCCGGGGACCGGCCCGAGCCGGTCGCCGCTCGGCATGACTCAGTGCTTTTGCCCGGCGCGGCTGTTCCCGAGCGAGCGAGGCCTGCGCGTGCCGTGCGGGACGTGGAGCCTCGCTCGGGCCCCGGGCGGAGGGAGGAAGGCCGCTTCGCCTTCTTTCTCTTTGTTTCCTCCTGCGCTTCTGCCGCCGGGGGAGCTGACCCGCTCGCCTCGCCTCGCCTCGCCTCGCCTCCTCTCGACTCTGCCGGCTTGCCACGCACCCCCGCCTCGGGGGCTGCGTTTGGGGAGCTGGGGGGAGGGAGGAAGGGCCCGGGCTCTCTCAATGAAGACACCCCCGGGGTCAAGAGTGGCCGGAGTCCGAGTAGTCTATAGTATGTAGGTCAGGGCGCCCCACTCCCCAAGCCGAAGCGGAGAATCGGCGAGGGTTTTTTTTTCTTTTCTTTTCTTTTTTTTTTCCCATTTTTAAATAGATCCTTGTTAAGTGGACTTTTCAGGCCGGGATCGGTGGCAGTATCGCGATTTGGTCCTGAAAGGGTTTTTTTTTTTTTTTTTCTTTCTCTAAAACGGTCTCCTGAAGCCGAGCCATTTTTTTTTTTTTTTTTGGATCCTTGCCCACCCCCCTCTTCTCACCCCAGGCCTGATACTAAGCCTTTAAACTCTCTAAACTCTGCAAGTTCTATTTGGCCCAGAGTGAACCGAGAGCTGGAGAGGAAGGACTTGTCCAAGGTCACCCCCACTGGCTTAGTTGGTAGATTAGAGACTGCAACTCTAGTCTCCCGGTGGGCGAGTGAGCAGTCATCCTGTCATTTACCCGGTGGAACTGGAACCGTCGAGGACAAAGCATTTTGTGGGGTGGGATATGAATATTTGAGGCTAGGCTAATGTTTTTGCATTTATATGCCCAGGATTGGTGGGGGTTAGTTAAGATACACATTTAGAGAAAGCCACAGAAAATACATTTAGCTATACCTAATCCAGTGGATAGTTAAATACCAAGTTTCTAACAACTTGTCGGGAACTAAATAACGAGGCTGTCGTTGCTTTGGAGTGGGGGGTTATTTGTTTTTTGCAGATGTGGCAACTGGCCCTTTACTTGCCCCTCACCCCCTTTTGCATTAAACGTGACACATCTTTGCAGTCTTAAGGTTCTCTCAGCTGTGCCTGGTTTTTATAAACAACTCAGACCATCTGGGCTTCTTGAGTGACTATATTGAATTTTTTAGATTAAATTTGAAATTGTTCTTTCTCTAGCCCTTTCCATATTAGGAAAAAAATTAACGCGCCCCCTCCCCCAAAGCCCTTGGCAGGCCTAATGGCATCCTTTTGTTTTATTATGTTAGGTATCTAAAAGCTGCATCCTCAGTTCTTGAGGTTGTGTAGGAGTTGGCAGGCTCTGAGATATAAATAGAAGCTGATTTCAGAGGCCCCTGTTGACTAGGCTTTATGTGAGAGCCTCCATCCAGCTCAGCCTGTCACATTGCAGCCTTGTGACAGGCTGAAGCGCCCACCCATGTGATCTAAGCTTCTGAGAAATATTAAGGCAAGCTGTGCACATGTGATGGCATTTAAGAGTTGGCTTGGGTGGTGTGGGTAGTGGTGGTGGGGAATAATCGACAAGATGGGAGACGGAGAAGCCCCTGTTTGATCAGCGTTTCCCAAAGAGATACCGGTTTCCGAATAGAAATGTTGAAGTATTTGGAGGAGAACTCTTCTGTTTCATTCTATGAAAGAATTGGGTTAATTAATAGTGCGGGTCAAGTTCAACTTCAAGACACCCTGAAGTTTGTGTAGAAAGTGTAAACTATTCATAATAGTGGTGGTTTCGTGAAAGTCTTAACTTTGCGTAGCGCCAAGATTCACATGCTCTTGGTGGGCTTGTAAATAAATTCATTGCATTACTTAAGGCACTTTTACACATTCACTGTACTCAAAATGTTTTAAAAAACCTGCTGAAAGTGTTTATTAATAAGCTTCATAAGTGATGTTGAAATGTTTACACTTCCCTGCTTCAAAATGAGTCAGCTAAATTCCACTTAGTATTTAAAGGGACAGTGTCTGCTAAATTAGCACTATTGTTCGAAGTACAGTTTGTTGTCCTGGTTCAGCATCAGCAATCTAGATTGATTGGCTTGAAGTAGTGGCTAACAAAAGGAAACATGGTACTTTTTAAACATTTGAAGGAATAATTGAATTGTCATTTCTCTCATCAAAATCAGACCTTCTATAATTTTGATAAAGTTCTAAAATGTTTTAATAAATAAAGATGTGACATTTGGGGGGAACCATGTGAAATTTTAGAGGAACAAATTAGCAATATTTTTCACTTCTAATATAAATAATTTTGTAAATCCTAATTAATCTCTGCTGAAGAACAAAAGATACTTTATGTGAGTGACCACAAATTATAACTCGGGAGTTTTCTTTGAAAAAATACTTCCAAATAAATTTTTATAAATATACAGGTAACATAGAAACTATTCATCAGTTGTTTTTTTTTAAACCTAGCTAAAGTAGAATTTACTAAATTTAGCAATGTGTTACTATATTTGTGTTAATTTTAGCAGACGTCAGGATTTCACAAGGTCATGCTTCTGTATACAGTTCTTTATTGTAACCTAGCTTTAAATATTAACCAATACTTAAGACTGTTTTTGTATTGCTCTACCTTGTTAGAATAGAGCTTGGAAAAGTTTTCCTGCTCTGCTAGGAGGAGGAAGAGCACTTGGTAAAGTTTTAAAACAAGATCTCCTTTGGCTCATACCTGGTTGATCATTTATACATAGCCAGTGTCTAGGGTCAGGTATTAAAGAACTCTATTTCATACATTATTGTAGAACATGAAAGGGATTTCTTAGTAAGGAGTTATCACTAATTTTTTTTTAAGATGCTCTTTATAGTTAAGTACAGATGGTCTATAGAAGTGTATTTCTGAGGGGCCCAAGTAAGTTCCCTGTTTTTAAGAAAGCTATAAGTTACAGCCAACATATGGCCAATTTTAAAACAATCACTATTAGTAGATAAGCAGAGTGGAACTTACTGATGTACATTTTCTATTTTCAATTAATGTCTCCAACCAATAAATTTAAAGCATCATTTTTTTGTGGGGAGGAGACTGCTCTTGTAGTGCCCCCGACACAGAGAGTGCCTTTGAAATATCAGTTGCCTACAATGATTTAAATAGTCTGATGTTTTCCAGTGACCTTTAACGAACTAAGAGTGGCAAAGGGAGAATACATTTTAATATTTAACAATAGGGACCTTTCTGTCCTAAAGAATGGTAAGTCATAGTTCCTTTATAAAGCTAAACCACAGTTCTTTTACATTCTTCGTTTTACAAAGGCAACAAATCATAATTTTCTTGGCCTTTGTGAAGTAAAGGTGCACTGTTGAACACTTGAAATAACTTTAAATGATTTGATTTTGGTAATAATGCTACTTTTCTAAAATTTTGTTTGTTTCGTTTTTAGCAGAAAAATATGGCTCAGGAGACTAACCAGACCCCCGGGCCCATGCTGTGTAGTACAGGATGTGGCTTTTATGGGAATCCTAGGACAAATGGGATGTGTTCTGTGTGCTACAAAGAACATCTTCAGAGGCAGCAGAATAGTGGCAGAATGAGTCCAATGGGTAAGTTTGCAAGGAAAAACCCATTTGAAGAACTGTTTGATAATTGGAGAATGCTGAAAGCCCAAGGAGAGAAGACCTAATAGAAGCTTGAAATTAATCCAACTATTATGGCTTGATTACATCAGGAATGAGTAACAGTCTACAAGCACCGTCTACCCCTTTTTTCTTTTTTTCTTTTTTTTTTTTTGAGATTTTATTTCTTGTATTCTCTGGATATGACATGACTTTTGGTGTGTATTTTTGTTTGGATACTCAAGTGTAGGATTCAACAGCACAGTGAAAGTTTTAATCACTAAAGTAATTAAATGCAAGTATTTGTTACTTACTAGTAGTCTTAACATTGCAGGTTTTTGTAGTATTTCTTTGTTTCTTATAAGTGTCTTATTTTTTTTTTAAATAGGGACAGCAAGTGGTTCCAACAGTCCTACCTCAGATTCTGCATCTGTACAGAGAGCAGATGCTAGTTTAAACAACTGTGAAGGTGCTGCTGGCAGCACATCTGAAAAATCAAGGTAAAATTAAACATTTTAGAATTTTACATGCAAGATAAAGATACTAGTACTGTCCTATACCATTATAATTCTGGATATTAAGGATAGTATAGATAGGGGTGTTAATGTATCCCTTTACTTTGCTGGGTTTTTCAATCAGGAATTCTAGTATTTAATTACGATCTTGTGTAAAGATGTTTTATATAATGTCCATCACACCCTTAAGAATGCTGTGATTTTTAATTCCTTATAATTGATATTTTGAGATTACAACTCCATGGATTACATTGTAATGGCTACAGGAGACATTTTTGGCCTGCTCCTTTTCCTTTTAAGTTACAGGCACAACTCCTAAGCCTGTAGTATAACATGATTACTTTAACAAATATGCATCCTTGACTTGATGAACTATAGTAAAATGCTTTCTTTGGTCTTATGCATTGATACTTAACATTCAGTATTTTTTTTGAAATTTTAATTTTATGTAATTACATTGTGTTAGAAACAATATACAAAGTTGAGTTTACAATTTTATCACCTGAGGAAGGACTGTTAGATAATTTTTAAATGTTTGCTTGAACTGAAATAGAAATGTGCCTGTGGCTGCCCTGCCTGTAACTCAGCAAATGACAGAAATGAGCATTTCAAGAGAGGACAAAATAACTGCCCCAAAAACAGAGGTGTCAGAGCCAGGTATGCTTTTTTTCTTTACTACAAAGTTCTATGATCAGTAGCATTGGAAAGGGATGGTTTGGGGGAATTCCTTTTTCCTATGAAAAAAGTAATTACCTAAGAAGAGAAGCAAGAAATAAAATGACAGATCAAGAATCAATATCTGGGGACTGAGCGGTAGCACAGTGGGTAGGGCGTTTGCCTTGCATGCGGCTAACCTAGGACAGATTGCGATTCGATCCCCCCTGCGTCTCATGGTCCCCCAACCCAGGAGCAATTTCTGAGCACATAGCCAGGAGTAAGACTTGAGCATCACCAGGTGTGCCCCCAAAACCTATATATATGTAAAGCAACATAAGTTAAATTGAAACAAGCTTTTATGAATAATTATGCTATTGTATTTTAAAGGATTTTTAAAAATTATTTGAGAGCATTGCTCCTAACAGTACAAGTTATGTAGATTAAATTTAACGCCATGAAGAAAAACTTGAGTGCCAAAAGCAGTAACTGATTTGGTTCTGATGTCAGTATTTTAAAAAATACTCAAGCAGAATATTTGAGCACTGGAAGAAAGTTGTTGAAGTATAGAATTCTTGTGAGTCTAAAGCCTTGGACCTGGTGTGACCTGGGTTCAATCCCTGATATTCAGAGTGGCATCTTGAGCAGAGTAAGGAACCTTGAACACTGCTGGATGTATGATTGGGGAAAAACTTTAAAAGGTTAGGTAGGCATTTAGTTTTCAATTGTTGGTGACTGAGTTGGAGCAAATATATAGCACTCTCAGAAGTGCTCTTAAGTCGCCAAAAGAGCAACTTATTTAAGTTATCTGTGCTAGAGCCTAAAATTAGTATCTACTTACATTGTAGTGCACCTACTTCATTTGATTATTTACTTCTTGGTACAGTGTTGATAATATAAAACTCTACAGGATATAGTAATATCAATGAATATTTGGTCTGCTTGGAGGTCTACCTACATTACTGAGCTTATGTGAACTATATAGTTTATTAAGTAGGGTTAATTAAATGTCTTTCAGATTCATAGTTTAAAAAATACTGTCCTTAAGAGGAAGGTGACCAAATTAATGTGCAGCCTTTTGTTTTTGATAACATAAAATCACTTAGATTATAATTGTAATTAGGCGGGGTCTGGAGAGGCATTTGCCTTTGCCTTTGCCTTGCAAACAGCCAATCCAGGACCAAAGGTGGTTGGTTCGAGTTCCAGTGTCCCATATGGTCCCCCGTGCCTGCCAGGAGCTATTTCTGAGCAGACAGCCAGGAGTAATCCCTGAGCAACGCTGGGTGTGGCCCAAAAACCAAAAAAAAAAAAAAAAAAAAAGAATTGTAACTAGGTTTTGCATTATTTTCAGAAGGCTTTCTACGTGGTTTTCTGCTATGTCATTTTTGTTTTTTGGTTTTCTTTAATCTCCACACCCCTGAAACCTCTATTTAGTTTTCAGATACCTTCAAGGAAAGGATTAATCACCGCACCCCCAAATTATTCTATAAGTTATTCATGTGCTGTTATAAACATTGTATATATAGTAATCAGGCATACATAGTAGATAGGTTATTTTTAGTTTTAATGATCTAATATAAAACTGTTAATCTCACTGGCTATATGGAAGTAATTACTATATTTCGGAAGAATTTTTTAGTCAGTTGGCCTGCTCTCTAGTTTGAATTATATATTGATAACAGTAGTGCTTGCATATTTCTATAGATAATTATTTTAATACTTTATACATTAATTCTAGAGATTTTGGTTATTATTAAATCTTGTTTTTTGGATAGCTGAATCCTTTGTTTGGGCCACATCAGAGTTGCTGGCTTGGGAGGGGACCATATGGGATGCTGGGGATCAAACCAGAGTCGGCTGTGTGCCAGGCAAAAGTACTACCCACTATACTATATCTTTAGCCCCAATATAGTTGAATTTAAGTAAAATTTGGTGTTGTGAATAGTAATCTATGAACTTTTAATAAAGAATAGGCAATTTTTAAATCTTTGTATTGACATAGATGTCTTAATAAAGCCAAAACTTAGAAATGATGTGGATAACTCCTAGTGATTGTGCTGTTTCATGTGTATGAGGCCCTTAGATTGATAATATATATACAATTTTAAAATTTCTTTTTTCTTAGAGAAATAGGAATTTTTTTTTTTTTTTTTTACAAAGTAGAGCATTCCTCAAGTATCTAAAATTAAGTCTTTTTAAAAAGCTATATGAGAACTGGAGATAGAGTACTGTGGGTTGGGCACTTACCTTGCACATGGCCAACCTGGATTCAATCTCCAGCATCTCATTTGATCCCCCCATCCCTCCAGGAGTTATCCTGGGGTGCAAAGGCTTTCAGGGAAAGCCTATAGTAAATCTTAGTATTTCTCAAATATTTTGACTAAGATGATTATCAGCCAGTGAACAATTAACATTTTTTTTAATCCTCATTTTCAAGTTGTGACTCAGCCCAGTCCATCAGTTTCTCAGCCCAGTACTTCTCAAAGTGAAGAAAAAGCTCCGGAGTTGCCCAAACCAAAGAAGAACAGATGTTTCATGTGTAGAAAGAAAGTTGGCCTTACAGGTATTCCAAACTAAAAAGACAATGTGTGTTTACTGCTGGTATTGAATATAAACCCTACTAAATCACTAAGTTGATCTTACACATAGGACATCTATTTGACTTATATGAAAACCTCCATGGTATACTATTATACCTAGTATACCCTGGAAGGATGTAAGGAAAAGTTGAATTTTATTTTTGTTTAATTATAACTTTAACTATAACTTTAACTTCAGGGTATCTGAATTACTTTATCATTTTGTTAGGTAAGAATCTCTCAGTATTTTGTTTCCTTTGAATAAAAATAAACTGCAGGATGCTTATTTTAAGCCAGGGACAAAATGCTCTATAGATACTTATTTACAAAATTAACATGGCTGGACTAGAATCTGAATTTAAATTATCCTGATTCCAGAATCTTTGTAATTTCCATCCAATCTAATCTACAAAAGTTAATGGAGAGCAAGTACAGTTCTTGCTCAGTTTAAAGTAACAGGCTATCTATTGTATTAAAATTAAATCTAATTATATGATAAGATTACTTTTTTTTTTAATCACTGCAAGTTCCCAAGTAACTCCTTTCTCTTGTATGTATAGGGTTTGACTGCCGATGTGGAAATTTGTTTTGTGGACTTCACCGTTATTCTGACAAGCACAACTGTCCATATGATTACAAAGCAGAAGCTGCAGCAAAAATCAGAAAAGAGAATCCAGTTGTTGTGGCTGAAAAAATCCAGAGAATATAAATAACTACTTGTGAAGAGACTGAAACTTTTGTTTTTATTTTAATATATCGTAGGAAAACATTAAAGAGCAGATGCATGGCCATTTTCCTTTGATGTTCTCCAGAGTTTTACTTTACACTTGTCTGTCTTATAATTGATACTTTAGGATGTTTGGGTGTTTGTTACAGGCAGAATTGGATAGATACAGCCCTACAAAATGTATATGCCCTCCCCTGAATAAAATTGGATGAAAATCTGCACAGCGAATTGAAATACATGGATACTAGGGACAAAATTTAGTTCCCATGTGCCAAACACATGAAATCTGCATGTTTGCAGTGTACCTGCCTTTTGGGAATGTAACTGAGGTATAATCTTTGGCTAGTGTTATGTGCCTGTATTTTTTTTTTAATGGTACACCAGAAAAGGACTGGCAGTCTACTTCTACCATAGTTAAACTTCACCCTGTTTATTTCCACAATCTTTGGAAGCAGGAAGAAGGCTGTACAGAGGATCAGACTTTCATGAAACCAGTATTTGTTGCCATATGTAAACCTGGTTAATTGGTCAAATTTCTTTGAAAGGTAAACATCGCAACTTGTTCTAAGAGTAACCATCAAGTCAACAGGGTCTTGAAATTTTGAAGCTTATTGTGCTGGCCTGCACCAGAAGATTCTGCATTACTCTCACTGCTAAAATGTAGCACAGACTGCACTAGGATTAATTTGACAAGAAGAAATTAAAACTTTGGTTTTTAACATTCAGCAGCTCTATTGAATAACATGCATCTGAATTTAAGTTGCAAAGGTATCTGAACAGTTAATTTTTCATGTGCTTTTGTTGAATGTTTTGGTCCAAGAAAGAATGTTTAAAGCTTTTTACAGACTTCAGTTCTTAATGTAACTGTATCCTTCTGCATGGAAAAATCATAACCAACATGGCTGCAGTAGACTTTTTAGTGGTATCCAACACCACTTGCAGAAGGCTGCTTTTACCATATTAATTGTACTTGGGTGTAGGACTATAGTGTTCTTGGGTGTATTGCATGGGCTGCATTATCTACAGCATTGTACAATAACAACTAGAAGAGGCAGTATATTTCACTGATGCTTGTCTGGTAATATCACTTCTGTGTTATAATGGAAGGTTTTTTTTATTTTGTGATGTATGAAACTTGTGTTTTTTTTTTATATAAATGAGTGTAGTTAGTTTCGTGGTAATGCCTGTTTTCATTTGTAAATAGTTAAGTATGTACACAAGGCACTACTTCTGATTTCTTGCGGTGTTCAGTCCTAGTTTTTATTTTGATTAAAACATTCAGTTTCAAGTTTGTGTACCTTAGTTCTGAGCTAGATCTCCAGATGTGTACAGATAGTTCATATTTATGTATTGCACATAATCATGCTATTCAGCATTGATGCTATATTGTATTATGTAAATAATAAAAGCCATGTACAGAGGGAAACTACTTGTTCATTGGGTTTTTAAGCCATGGTTAGTGTTAAGAGGGAATAATTGAAAATGTTCAAATCAGCTTTTTAGTTGCTTATGTAGTTTATGCATGGCTATATTACAATTTTTTCAATGCATTCCTGTACTTGAGGTATTCAAGTGAGTCATAAGATGAGTTTTAAACATTTTCAAGTGTATGTAACAGGCAATTTATTTGTGAGATTAATAGCACTACTAGGCTCAAAATCTGAACTTAAAATGAAATTTGAACAATTAAAGCCTGTCTCAATTTTTTAAAGGCTGACAATTTAGGTATAACATTGTCTCTACAACAACAGTCATGATTTTGCTTTTGTTCAGGTTTTGGTTCTAATGAACTGGAAAATAGACTTTGTGCATATGTCATACTAGATAGTAAGGACTTGTGATACAGACTGAGGTAACTGAAGCCAAGTGTAACCATGACTTCTCAATTGTCAGTTTTTTGGATGTAGTTTCTTTTGCTTTTAGGTGGGAAAACTGTTTATACATAGAGCTCTGAAATTTCTTCTCTCAGTGCTACTTACCGAGCATAGTTATGGCATATTTTAAATACTAGAGTTTTGAAATTAAAAGTATATGTGTAATAAGACCTCGGGAGGTAAGATAATACAGCTTTCAACTTCATTTGTAACTATCTTTGAATAATAAGCATGAGATTGTGGGTAATATTTTCTTTATGTTGCAGAAGTTAGAATTGACTTGGACATTAATATGTAAGGATAGATAAGACTACCGTACCTTAAACTTGCATATAAACCTGGATGATTCTCAAGACTGTAAATCTTCTATAACTTTGGATTGTACACAGATTTTAGGCATTTATTTATTTTGTGTAGAATAATCTTTGCATGCACACACACCCCTACAAATCTTTCTAGTATACTCCTTGAAAGCTTGCACTCATTATCTGGCATTCCTCTTTATTCACTGGAACTTAGATTTGACTGAGTTGGTTTTGATCAATTTACAAAGAAAGAAAACTTGAATCATTTGTCATTGTTGGGAACATAAACTTGAACCAGTCTTTATCTAAAGGTATTTAACAGTGCCTGACGCAGTAATTCCCTTTTACATTTTTTGAAAACTTAAATCTTTCTGTTTTTGGGTCACACCTGGCAGCACTCAGGGGTTACTCCTGACTCTAAGCTCAGAAACAGCTCCTGGCAGGCTCGGGGTACCATATGGGATTCTGGGATTCAAACCACTGTCCTGCATGCAAGGCAAATGCCCTGCCTCCATGCTATCCCTCCAGTCCCTTGAAAACTTAAAATTTTTTTTAGTAGTTTATCACATGAGGAAGAATAAGGATTTTCTATATCATCCATTCACATAACTTGTCTACCCTGTTAACTTCCTCAAAAATTAATCTATTAAAATTAGGGAATCAACCTGTATTGATATCAAACTCAAAAGTCCATAATTTTGCAATCTGACCCATTTGTTGAATGTATATACTAGGGTTTGGACAAAGTATGCCGTGGATCCATCTTAAAATATTTATTCGGCCCTGAGTTTGCCCATATTTATAATTTTGTCTTTCTAAATATAGAGTTGAAATAAGTTGTAGTTCTTTTTATCTCTTTTTTATGACTTCATATTCTATTATCTGGCTTTGTCATAGTTTGTCCTCTTAGTTAATCCAGTGTAGGCAGTTAATGTGCTATAAATGCAGGGTTTGTGTGCATAGATTTTCAACTCTTGGACAAACAACCTAGTTAGATGGTGTAGTGATTTGGTACTATTTTGCTTTCTGTCAGTCATGATGAGAGTCCTGTTGATACACATTTCTACCAATATTTAGTGTTGCCAATGTTTTGACTTTTGTAGTTCATTGTATTTCAATTATCCTGAAGGATATATTGTGGAGCATCTTTTCATATTTTTACTTGATATTTATATCTTTGGTGAGATTTTTGACTCTTAAATTTTCTTAGTGAATTTGAAGAGTTTTGTGAATTTTGAGTAAGTTCATCAGATGTGTCTTGTGAATGCATTTTTCCCAAGTCTGTAAAGTCAGTCTCTTGCTGTTAACCATCTTAATGTCCTAGAGAGATACAAGAAGTTATTTGAAAATTAACAAGCTTGATTACACTTAATTGTATGGAGAAAAAAATTCATACTCTCCACTTCAAGGACGTAGTCTAGGTACTATCATACTTGAACAATTCTTTTAGTTGTATAGAGAATTAGTTTCTCTTGTTTATTGTTGCTCATAAATATTAACTTATAATTTTGGACATAATGTTGGATTGGTTGTTTATTAACAATAAATTTATATAGCCATAAACACCATGAAAGTTTTTATGAAGAACAAGCAGCTACTGAAAAATAACTTGATATTTGACAAAAACGTTAATTTGATTGTACAATCTGCCTTAAAAAATGCACATACACAGTGTTATATGTGTAACTACAAGTGATTTATATGAAAGCAGCAAATACCATGCTTTCTCCAGTCTTTTTGTTCTAAAAGTAGAGTTTTATTTTATGCCATTTTGTGCTGTATATGTTAGATTGCATTTTTCTACAATGAAACGAATTTCTCAGTAAAGGTTCTTACAGTGTTAAATTTTATTTCACATGTGGCACATAACAGCAATCTGACAGAGGATGTTGCTTATTTTCTAATTGGTTAAAAATTCTGAATATATTTTCCCAGTGATTTTAATTGAAACTACGCAATTTTAATTTGTGTATGACATTGATATTGCTACCAAGACTTTTACAGTTTGGTTAATCAAGTGTACTCAAGGTGCTAGAGCACAGCGGTAGGGCATTTGCCTCCAACCTGAGTTTGATACCCAGTATCCCATTGTGGCCCCCAAAACAAAACCCAGAAAATCATTCTTAAATCTTAGTTCTGTGTTAAAACCTTACTCCCAAAACAATAGCATTTATTTAAACAATCCTTTAAAAACTCAGACAAATAAGCTAGTTAGAAAGGAAACTAGGCTAGATGAATTCCGCCTAGAGTAAGTAGATCGGCATGTTTAATCCATTACAAATTTTCAGATGTTAATTGATGTATTAGGCTAATAGTGTTAATCAGTGTTAATTGATTAGGCTTAATCCTCACACCCAAAATAAAGAAAATGTTTATCTTAATAAGCTTTTGCTTCCCCATCCCCTAAACGAAAACTTTCATTTGAATTAGAATGTCAGACAAGCTAGTTTGATTTAGATTTCCTTTTGTCTAGCATATCTCATCTTACAGATCCTCAATAAGTTTTTGAAGTATTTAAAGAAAATTTGCACTTTACAGTGTTATGATTTTATGTCCACCTCAATAAGGTATATTTCCTTGCTAAAATGATGTTTCTTGAGTACCCTTCTCTAAAATATATACTAGTTGGCTTTTAATGTCCTGCACTAGTGATTTCTATTGTAAAATCCTGAAAAAATGGTAGTACTTTTTAGCGACTGTATGGGGGAGGTTTAGTTATTTTTTAAATTATTTTTGAGGTACTTTTGACATTAGTTCCATGTTACATTTAAATGCCTTCTAAAATTACCTAATTTTTTTCCTCATGTTAAGCTTTCTTTGTTGTATTGGCATCGTAGCATATGCATGGTGGGGTGGGAAGTTGTTTATGGTTTCAGGTATGAAAGTATGATGTGTTTATTCCTTAAAGCAACACCCTTGGTCCTTTAAATGCCTATATTTAAGAGGTTTTATGTGGTTGGCATGAATATAGATTGTCTTGTACATCAGGCACGGTATAACCACTTTTTCCCCCCAATGCTAAGTGATCAAGTTTTTGTTTTGTTTTAAATGCATACAGACTAGGACTGGAGTGATAGCACAACGGATAGGGTGTTTGCCTTGCACAATGCCAACTCAGGTTCAATCTCCCTCCCAGCGCCCCCCCCATCCAAATCTGGTCCCTTGAGCCTGCCAGGAGTAACTTCTGAGCACAGAGCTAGAGGTACCCTGAGTGCTGCGGGGTGTGGCCCCTCAAAAAGCTGCATGCACACAGAGGTTTAATCTTAAAAATGAATCTTAGGATATCAGAAAGTGAATTTATATTTTATAGCATTCAAATGATAGACATGTTTGGTTTGGGGGGGGGGTTGGTTTTTGGGTCACACTCAGGGGTTACTCCTGGCTCTGCACTCAGAAATTGCTCCTGGCAGGCTCGGGGGACCATATGGAATGTCAGGATTCGAACCACTGTCCTGCATGCAAGGCAAACACCCTACCTCCATGCTATCTCTCCAGCCCAGACATGTTTGTTTTTAAAAGAGGATCTAAATTAGATTAATGGACATTGGAATAATAGTATAGGTAGGATGTTTGCCTTGGATGTAGTTGACCTGGGTTTGACTTTTCCCTCCCTTGAGCATTCTTTCCATTTGCTTGAGCAGAGCCAAGTGTAATCACTGAGGACTGTTGGATGTGACCTAAAATCCAAAAAATTTATAAAAGTAAGTGGATTAAGGATAATATAGTAATTTTTACTTGCTAAGACTTTTTTTAAAATTGACATCTTTGAGAACCTTAGATGATAGCTGCAGCTAACCAAATAACCAATAACCAAATCTGCCCTATGTTGTACCATACACGGAAGATCCCAGGTTGAATGAAACATGGTGCTTTGTACTCATGTACAGCATTTCAGATCTTGAAAGAAGTTAACATGTTCAGCTGTATCGATCTGTAAAGCTAAATATTGCTCATTTAAAATGAATAACCTGTATAATCAGAGTACATCAGATAAAGCGTTTGCATGCAGCTGAACTGAGATTGTTCTCTGGTTCCATATTTGGTTCTGGGACCCACCAGTACTGAATCCCTGAATATCCCTCCAACACAAAAGCACACACACAAAAGCTTAGTGATGCAGTCACTAAAAGTTACTACGAGGGCCCAGAGCAATAGCACAGTGGAGAGGCTATTTGCCTTGCACACTTGCCCACCCATGTTCCATCACCAGTGTCCAATTTGATCCATTCCTGAGCAGCGTAATGTTGCTACTGTATCAATCAGCTGGAAAACTTGATTTCCAGCATTCTAATTCTCTGCGACTTAATATGCCATATGTACGCAGGATAAGTAATTCTTAAATGGTTTCAATTTTCAGGGAGATAAATGGATAGGAATTATCTGGATTACTAAATTGATCATGTGGATCCTAGAATTGAGAGAGTAGATTTCTTTTGAACTGAAGTCTGTCCTGGGTCAGCTGCATGCAAGGCAAATGCTCTACCACTGTGCTATTGCTCTGGCCCCTAGAATACTAGTTTGTTGGTGTTTTTTTTTAAATTAGATCTTAGCTTTCAGTTTGTGCTTAACCCTAATAACCTACAGGTTACTTAATACAAACTATGAGGACCTTCATCTAGAGATGTTGATAAAGTAGTGCAGCACAATTAAGTATATTATACTTAATAATAGGTATAAATTATACTCTATATATTGAATATCAATATCCCTCACAAAAGATTATATTCAGAAGTTTAGAGAGACCAGATTCGGAATTGTACAGGATAACATCTTGTCACCTAATTATTTTGATTCAATAAAGACAAAATGATACCAGTTCCTTTCTCTTTGCAGTTGACACTTTTTTAGGTGGTGTCCTTGAGCCCCTGATATGGAAACAATGTCTTTAGTAGGATTTTATTTGGGGGGGGGTCACACCCGATAGCCCTCAGGGTTTACTCCTGGCTCTGCACTCAGAAATCACTTCTGGCAGGTGTGGGGTACATATGGATTGCTGGGGATCAAATCTGGGTCAACACATGCAAGGCAAAGGCCCTACGGGCTGTGCTATAGCTCCAGCCCCTTTAGTAGAATTTTAAAGGAAATATGACTCAAACGACTAACTGGCTTTTATAGGAAGATACTTTAATCTTCAGTGTTAGTTGCTGCCTCTGAAAATAGAAAAAGTAATAACTTCTTGGTAGAAACAGCCATTGTGTCTTGGACTAATGGAGAAAATTGGGTCACAAATATGCTTAGTGCTCTAGCTCATTAGTTTTCAGTATCCAACAGTGTAAAACACTGGTCTTGCCATGGTAGCAGACCAGTACATGGACACATGCTGAGCCTCAGGTGTAAAAGTGTTGTAAACCACTGCTCCAATAGTTTTTGGTTTGGTTTTTTTTTTTTTTTTCTAGAAATAGTGCCTGACACCTTTCTTTTATTTGCTTATTTTAATGCCTCCTACTCTAATAAAAACTAGATTTACCAAAACGGTATATTTTTCACATGCTTGCAAGCCAAAAATGAGTGTTTTTGTTGTTATCTTACATAGCAATAAACTGTTCAGTCCAAATGACCTCATTGCCCTGGCTGAATTGTCAGAGGACTGTGTAGAAAATTTAAACCATCTCTTACTATTCCCAAGGCTAAAACAGTAGAAAAGTTGAAATTGCTTGGTTGCAGGACTAGAGCATATTCTGAATGATCCCACATCTGAGTGTAAACTTTATCCCTGAACTGGTATTCTAATTTGCATTTAAGGAGGATTACCTTAGAATCAATCTTGGAAACCCTAACAGTGCTTATATGATTTCCCCAATCCATTGGTCCATATTGAAATGAATTCACTTAGTATAAATCCCACCTAATAGTACAAGGCTGCTTAAATTTTTCCTCAATCATTTCCATATGGATATGTTTATAAAATCGCAGGAGTTTTACTCATTTTTAATAGTTGGCCCCTAGTTTATTCTGTAACCAATATTTTTGTAACCAATTATTGGGAATGCTGTTTAGCCTTCCTAAATGTTAGGCCTCTATATAAACATATACATACATATATAAACATTAGACCTGTATACATACATACTGGAAATTAAATCATTTTGGGGGTGGGTGGTTGGGTTTTTGGGTCACACCTGGCAGTGCTCAGGGGTTACTCCTGGCTCTATGCTCAGAAATTGCTCCTGGCAGAGTTGGAGGACCCCATGGGATGCCGGGATTCAAACCACCGTCCTTCTGTATACAAGACAAACACCCTGCCTCCATGCTATCTCTCTGGCCCTAAACACACACACACACACACACACACACACACACCCAAACCCAACATTTTTGTCATTCTTTTTTTTTTTTTTTTTTTGGTTTTTTGGGCCACACCCATTTGATGCTCAGGGGTTACTCCTGGCTAAGTGCTCAGAAATTGCCCCTGCCTTGGGGGGACCATATGGGACGCCGGGGGATCAAACCACAGTCCTTCCTTGACTAGCGCTTGCAAGGCAGACACCTTACCTCTAGTGCCACCTCACCGGCCCCTTATTTGTCATTCTTTTTTTTTTTTTTTTGGTTTTTGGGCCACACCCTGTGATGCTCAGGGGTTACTCCTGGCTATGCGCTCAGAAGTTGCTCCTGGCTTCTTGGGGGACCATATGGGACGCTGGGGGATCGAACCGCGGTCCGTCCTAGGCTAGCGCAGGCAAGGCAGGCACCTTACCTCCAGCGCCACCGCCCGGCCCCTTATTTGTCATTCTTTTTTTTTTTTTTGGTTTTTGGGCCACACCCTGTGACGCTCAGGGGTTACTCCTGGCTATGCGCTCAGAAGTTGCTCCTGGCTTCTTAGGGGACCATATGGGACGCCGGGGGATCGAACTGCGGTCCGTCCTAGGCTACCGCAGGCAAGGCAGGCACCTTACCTCCAGCGCCACCGCCCGGCCCCTATTTGTCATTCTTGAGTTACCCGAGTATCCAGCTTCTTAAACTGTGGGACATTACTCCCTATAAACCAAGTAAACAATGTGGAGGCACAAAAGCTTCAGCAACAGAAGGTTTCAGAACATGCAATAATCAAAAAATAATTCAAAATCACATAAGAGATATGGTAGTATTGAGTGGAAATATAAAATGGTCAGCTCTGAATACCCAAGCCAAAGTCAACAATAGAATCAAGAGACCCAAACTATTAACAAGCTAAAGACAATCTGGACCTGTTACACTAGTAGTTCAGGGGGCAAAGGGTGGAGTTATGGGATGCATGCTGGGAACTATGGTGGAGGGACATCAACACCAATGATGGGCATGGCCCTAATTCATGTCATTATGTGCCTGAAATATGACTGTGAAAGACTTCTAATTCACATTAGTCTCTAAAAAAAGAAGAAATGTAGTAGGGAAAACTTAGCCATAAAATGAGATAAGAATTCAATGAGACTTCAGTAATGAACTGCAACCTGGTTTGGTATATATTCTTCATATGGGCTTTGTTTTCTCAGTTATTAGAGGAGTGTACCTAACCAGAAAACTTTACAAGATTCTTGTCTTAATTAGTATGCTAAATATTTAGCACAGTTGATGCTGATATTGAAAACTATTAATACACTTTTTTTTATCAGCTTTAATCTGCTGCTCTGTCCCTTGCAATCCAAATGCTCTATGCCAAGGTAATAAAAATCTAAACTGTGAAGGAATAGAAAAGACATTAAAGCTAAGCTCTCACTGATTATTATATTATGAGGGTTATTCACATCCCTCTCAGGAGAGGTTAAGAACTATAAATATTGAGATGAAAGCTGGTTGTAATATCTTGGATTAAAACTCTTGGGTAAGACAAAATAGCTGTGTTAGGAAAAACAGCCATCAAAATAGATTAAGAATGATGGAATTACTAATTTAAAATAGAAACAAATTTTGCAAGATGGTTAGATCCCTTAAACAGGGAACAGCAAATGTTAGGAAGTGGTTCAGAGTCAAAAGCTTAGTATTGAATGCTCCTTGAGATGGAAATATGTAATAACTGGAAGGGCCATCAGGAAGAAGTGGGGATGAGCTGAATGAAGGAAAAGGCAGCTGAGGTGTTAACTTGCATAGTAGCCTGTTGACAGCCTTTTGGGCAGCTGTAGTAGTGCAGCTTTCTTGTTGAGATTGATTCCTCAACACTAAATCGAACTACTAACTGCTGAAAGTAAATGGAAGCTATAGAGTTTTCTCCTCTTGGTGTCTTTGATCTGAGCACTTGCAGGTCTATCTTATCATTTGGGTTCACAGTCCTCTGTTTTAACTCGGGAACACATGAGCTTCAGCATAATTCACAAACTAATTGTAGCTCATTCCTTGAACGCTTAAATAGCATCGAAAAAATTTTTGATCTTATATGCCTTACTAGGGCTAAATTATTTTTATTTTCCTCTTAAATTCTCAGGGAAATGCATCACAGTGCATCATTATTTGAGCATAACAATGATTTCTGTTTTAGACTTCCCAAGTACTCTGAAGAGGTGTTGAGCAGCCCTTCCTTGCAGTCTGGTGATGCATTGGAGCCTAGCAGTGTTTAAGTGATACCAGGGATCAAACCATTGTGGGCTGCATTCGAGCATGTCCTTAACACCTTGACTTCAATGCTGCATTTTATTTTAATTCAAGTACAGTATGAACCACTAGTGATATGTACTGGTGTCAATGTGTTAACTTCTGTACTATTTCTCCAGCCCTTGAACATGACAAATTTAATCTTATTTTCTACCTGTCATACCAAAAACTGAGCCAATTTAATTCAATGAGTTCATTTTACTAAGTCCATTATGAGAATTCTTGAACTCTAATCACTAGTTAAATTGTTTCCTTAAGCAAAGTTAAGTCAATAATGAGATGTTTAAATGTCATAAATGATACAATCATGGAGTTAAGAACCCATTATTATAGTGTTTCTTCTGAAATAAGCTGACAATCATTTGATCTCACATTTAGCAAATAGAATAAAAGGGACCATTCCACAAGCAAGTAACTATAAGTAACTATTAATATTACCATTTCTTATTATTTTCCCCAGCACAAACAAGGGATATGCTGATCATTTCTCTTCCTCAGGAAATGAATTTTAGTTGATGGATGTCAAGTTCGACATCTCTTCTCAAACACAACAGAGCTATTTTGCTTGGCTTAAGAAAAATAGCCATCATGAAGAACTGGCTTTTTCCTGCCTTCCCTTCCCCTCATTGTTTATTTCCAAGAACTAGGAACTGTTTTATGTCTTTTAACTTTGAGCAGTATTCGTTGTTGTTGTTGTTGTTGTTGTTGTTGTTTTGGGGCTACACCTGGTGAAACTTGGATTACTCCTGGCTATGCACTCAGAAATTGCTCCTGGCTTGTGGGACCATGTGGGATGCCAGGGGATTGAACGGTGGTCCATCCTGGGTCAGCCTTGTACAAGGCAAATGCTCTACTGATGTGCCATTGCTCCAGCCCCATCTTTAAGCAGTAATTTTTTGGGGGGAGGGCCACAGCCAGCGGCACTCGGGTTACTCCTGACTCTGTGCTCAAAAATCACTTCTTAGCATGCACGGGGATGCTGGGATTCGAACCACCGTTGGTCCCAAGGCAAACGTCCTACCACTGTGCTATCTCTCCAGCCCCTGAGCAGTATTCTTAATCATAAAGGTGTCATACTAAAATATCAGTGGCCTTTTCTTCAGACTTCAAAGTAAGCAAGTTAATGTTTCTTGTACCACAGCATTATATGTTACAAAAAATTTAATTTCCTAAAGATTGCCAATGATTTATTATTTATTAAATTTATTAAAATTAGATAGTTTGACGAGCAGGAAAAAGAAATGATCATGTAAAGCATAACCTTTGACATTGTTCTCCCTTTGAGTAGTGTTCTAAAGGACAAGTTGTTTAGTCACAATCAAAAAAAAAGTCACAACTATGAAAACAGAAAACTGAGAACTTGACATGTTTCATGCTTGGTGCTCTTTCAAGAAGAACATACTTTAAAAGAAAGACAGTGACTTATTAGGGAAACTTAAGAGTGTTTTAGTACAATATTCTACAGTATCACCAATGAGTTGTTGGTCATTTTTAGTGACATTATCAATCCAAAAGGAAAAAAAATCAGCTAACAACCTTATTAATTCATAAAATATTTGTAAAAGGAGAAATTTTCCAGTCCTCTCCCTCTTGTCTGATGAAGAGCAGCAGGTATTCTGTAAAGTAAAACAATTTACAACTTATATCTTAACATAATATATTCAGTCATGGCAACTAGGGAAGGCACTTTAGTGAGTTGTGTAAAATTTTTAGGCAAAATGACTACAGTTAGCAATTATAATAAATAGATCTGAACAGCCTACTTAGGTAAGCTAAAACTAAGTCAAACCTTCACTCTGATGAATTTAACAAGAATTTTGTAAGTGACAATGAATGGAAAGCTTTATATGTCTAGATCAACACAACCACTACATATAATCCTAAGAGTATGAGGCTGTTTAGCAAAAGTACATTTTTTTCAATGCTTCAATAAATTCCTCAACTCTTTTACACATAAAATTCTGTGTCCTGTGTCTCTTAAGTAACCATATTTTGTGTGTGTGTGTGTGTGTGTGTGTGTGTATAAAAGTATACCCACAAATGCACAAATGATCTGGTGAAAGATTATAATAGAACTATAGGAATCATAATCTGTATCCTCATTTCTTAATAAAGACTGAATTTTCCTCTTTTTTTTTAATTTTTCTCTTTTAAAAGGGGATGTACACGGATGTACACGGAATCTATTATGCTGAGTGAAATAAGTCAGAGAGAGAAAAAAAACGCAGAATGGTCTCACTCATCTATGGGTTTTAAGAAAAATGAAAGACATTCTTGCAATAATAATTTTCAGACACAAAAGAGAAAAGAGCTGGAAGTTCCAGCTCACCTCAGGAAGCTCACCACAAAGAGTGATGAGGTAGTTAGAGAAATAACTACATTTTGAACTGTCCTAATAATGAGAATGTATGAGGGAAATGGAGAGCCTGTTTAGAGTACAGGCGGGGGTCGGGAGGGGAGGGCAGAGACTTGGGACATTGGTGATGGGAATGTTGCACTGGTGATGGGTGGTGTTCTTTACATAACTGAAACCCAAACACAATCATGTATGTAATCAAGGTGTTTAAATAAAATAAAATAAAATAAAATAAAGGGGTAGTGGTAGATAAGGGTCCTCCATTTTCTGTTTAGATAAAGTATGGAGAAAGAAAAACAAATTTTGCTGTTGTTTTGTTTCATTTGGGGGGGGCACTCCTAGCAGCACTGAAGGGTTACTTCTGGCTCTGCACTCAGAAATCTATCCTAGCAGGCTCGAGAGACCATATGGGATGCTGGGGGTCAAACCTGCATCCATCCTGGGTCAGCCATGTGCAAGGTGAACACCCTACTGCTGTGCTCTCTGGCCTGAGAACCAAATTCTTAATTAAAAATGAAGAGGGGCCAGAGCAATAGTACAGTGCATAGGGTGTTTGCCTTCTGTGCAGCAAACAGGGTTTGGTCTCAGGCAATCCATTTAGTTCCTTGACCACTGCCAGGAGTGATTCCTGAGTGCAGAAGCAGGAGTAAACTCTGGACATCTCCATGTGTGGCCCAAATCACCTTGTCAAAAAAAAAAAAATGAAGCAAGAATTTTAGATTTCTAGTAAAAATTATCTGGTTATTGATGGAAAGGCTTATTTCTTGTTTTTATTGTCTCATTTCTATAGACAGCAAGACATGTTATGTAAACTTTCAGAAGATTCATACATAAATCAATGAAATGGTTTGTTTCCCTAAAAAATGTTCTCTCCTCTCAGAGCTGACCTCCTAACATGTAAGAAGCATTTTACAACTGATTATGCTGAATTTCTCTGGAGAAAGTCGCCCACAATTTTTGATGGACAGAGAATGCTACCTCAACTGGCAGTGAAATCCATTGTTCTTCCCTGTCATAGCTTCCTTTGCTTTTAGCTTAATCGTCTACATTTCAGAACTTAGAGTTCTCTTTTCCCTCGTTTTCCCCTAGTCATCATGGAACAACACATTCCTTTTCCAAATATTTCTAGTCCTTGGTCCCTAATCTTTCCATCAGTTGTCAGTGAGTAGTCTGTTAAATGGCTCAGTCTTGGAATCCTTCTGATAGAGACAAATGAAAAATAAACTTAGTGTAAAATAGCTCCTAGTACATTGAATCTCTCAATTTCCTTTACTTTTTCTCAGCTCTCACACTGGGGTATAGAATGGTGGTTTCAGTGACAGATGGTCAAGGTTTATAATCTTTCATTCTGTCATAAAGTTAACTCTCAGAAGGGATTGTAAATGACCTTTCTCTTGAAAAATCAGCAGCTTCACATTTTCTAGCTTTTAACTAGGTAAAAAAGAAAAAAGGCTTCTTTCTGATTTCTAAATAGAGAACATTCATTTCTGTTTAAGCTAACTAACCTCACACAGTGCCAAGGTGAGACTGCTCTCTTCATTTCATCTTACGCGCCTGTGAGTGAATTACACATTTTAATTAATGACTGTGCATGTGTCCTAGCAGTAAAAATAAAATAGAACTATTCACAATAATTCAATAAACAAGTTTAATCATTTTCCATATTATTTGTTGCTATTTTTGCAGAGAACAAAAATTAAATAAAATATAATGATGCAATTAATTTTTAATTAATAAATAGGGTTATATGCTTGAAAAAAGATAAGTCTTTCAAATATTATACAGGTGAAAAATTATAGGCTCACATTTAAATGAAGCATTTGTTTTATTCTGTAAACAGTTCAGTCAACAGTAATTGTGATTTTATAATCATAAAATATTTATATAAGGCACCACAGCAAAACAGAACAAAGCAAAGCAAAACAGTAAGACAAATTATTTCCAACCTTATTCAATAGATGATTTAAAAAAAAAACAACTCTCTGTTGGGGAAACCCCTGTCTGTTTCTTAATTATTTATTTATTATTTTTCCCAGTGTGAGAGGAGACAGAGTATTCATTCAAAGTAAAGGGAATGTTGTGCAAAGAAAAACGATTAACTTGGACCAGGGTGATTATCTTATCACAAAAGGTAAGTTTTCTTGTATTTGTGTTAATAGAAAAGTTGAAAAATAGCACAAAAGCACATAAAAGATGACACATGGCAGATGGATTGTTTCAGGTGGATTCATCTATTGTATCCTACAGTAAGGACCTAGCTACTATTTCCTACATACTTTCCTTTGCAAAAGAAATAGTAATAATAATAAAATAAAATAAATAAAATTTTAAGTTATTAATTTGCAATTTTTGAAACCCATCAATTTTGGACATGTTTACTCAAATTTAACAAAATTTTTGTACTGAGACAAAGGTGACGACAACTCAAGAACCAAGTACATACTTACATAGTTATTTTCTCCAAATAGAGAAAGATGGTTCTTAAAAAATAGGAAGACAAATTTTTGAGTTACTCAGAGTAAATTGTGTAAAATGATGTTTGTCATAGATCTCAATATATCTTCATGAACAAAAAGTTAGAAGAATGTCATGAGAGTCAAATTGGGCCAAATATTAACCAAAACTGAAGTGATAGCCATTCAGGTTTAGTGGCTAAGTATGCTTTCCAGTTAAAATAAATATTGAGGTGGGGCTGCTGGATCAAACATACAGTTCATCAGTGACTTTGAAGATAACAATAGTTGGGGCCAGAGAGATAGCATGGAGGTAAGACATATGCCTCGCATACAAAAGGACCATGGTTCAAATCCCGTCATCCCATATGGTGCCCCGAGCCTGCCAAGAGTGATTTATGAGCGTAGAGCCAGGAGTAGTCCCTGAGCACTGTCGGGTGTGACACAGAATTAAAAAAAAAAAAAAGATAACAATAGTCAATAGAATAGTTCAGGATGGAATCAGATTCCAACCAGTGTGTTAAATCAAAGAAAAAAGGCATGAAAGGACATTCTGCAGGAGATGAATAGGGATAGAGCTGATAGAAGTACTTTGAAATGGGGTAGGACAAAGCAGACCATAAAAATTATTACATAGTGGTATTAAACATTGGTTGGATGGTCTAAGACATTGTTCTACCATCTCATAACTTGTGACTTTGAAGAATCAGAATCTATATTTTAGTTTTATAGTTCTGAAATTAATTCACTATGCCAATCTATTAATAAGCTTTTCCTATATCTCAATCCACAAAAAAATACCAGATATAAAGAATGTATAATACTATCCTGTAAGCACTACCATCAGAAATATATGTGTATTCTGAGCTGGGGCCGTAGAGTACAGCTAAGTCTCTGCTTTGCATGTAGCTTTGCATGTAGCTGACACAGCTTTGATCCCTGCATCACATAAGGTTGCCTGAGCTCACCAGGAGTGATCCCTGAACAGAGAGCCAGGAGTAAGCTCTTAACAAGTGTGACACATACATTACACACCCCCACAAAGAGAGTCTGTGCATTCATATTTAAACTAATGACATAAAAGACTTAAAAGTAAAAATGCTTTGAAATCAGGGGTTAAGAAATGCTACATATTATTAGCAAAATGGATATGTTTCTGATACAGAAATGTGCTATTTTTTTCTAATGCTATTGTGCTTTCTGGTATGTCCACGTTTAAATGTTAAGAATAAGAAGCATTGTGCATTGGGAAAAATTACCTGTTCTTATCGGTGTGCCCTATTTGAGGCAAAAGAGTGATTGAGAGTAATGAAGGGGGAATAAGAGTAATGGAAAGTAATGAAAATGGTGCTAACTAGACTTTTCCTTAGTGAAACTAAAAATAACATGAACTAGATTAGAATACAACTTTTTTTTTGGTTCTTGGGTCGCACCTGGTTCAGTAGTTAGTCCTGGTTCTACACTCAGAAATCGCTCCTGGCAGGCTTGAGGGACCATATGGGATGCCGGGAATCGAACCACCAACCTTCTGCAAGCAAGGCAAATGCCCTACCTCTATGCTGTATCTCCGGTCCCAGGTAATGACTTTTTAAAATGTGAAATCTCTACAGCCCCCTTAACAATTTCTTAATTATTTTTTCACTCTTATTAAAGTTTTTATTTGTAGAATGTATTTTATTCATAAAAATTATTAGCATAGAATTATTCAAACTGATATATTTTTATTTCTATACCTATAAAATGTTTTTGAATAAACATTTTGTATTGATTTATTATTGATTTAAAGTTTTGTAGAATTTCAGTGTAGCTTTATACAATGATATGTGTGAATGTCACCACCTTCACAATAACTTTTTAAAAAGCTCTTTTTCATAAGTGAGATACAAAAAACATTGTAAAGGAACAACAAATGGAGTATCAGAGCTGGAGATATTGTCTATCTTCAGGGAGATTGACTGGGAGGGGTCCTTGGGACTTGGTGGAGGGTATCTGACACTCTGGTGATAGGTATAGTATTGGAATGTATGGAAAACAAAAAAATTGTAAATGTGATATACCAATAAAAATATTTATTTTATTTTTTGTTTGTTCTTGGACCACACCAGTGATGCTCAGGGTTTACTCCTGGCTTGGGGGACCATATAGGATGCCAATGGATCAAACCGCTGTCCGTCCTAGTTTAGCCATGTGCAAGGCAAATGCCCTACCGCTGAGCCACCACAACACCTCAATTTTTAAGTAAAAAAATACTAAAATAAACTTAAAAAAATACTTGGCGGGACTGGAGAGATAGCTTGGAGGTAGGGTGTTTGCCTTGCATGCAGAAGTTCGAATCGCTGCATTCCATATGGTCCCCCAAGCCTGCCAGGAGCAATTTCTGAGTGTAGAGCCAGGAGTAACCCCTGAGCGTTGCCAGGTGTGACCCAAAATAAAAAATAAATAAATAAATTGGCAATTACATTGGTGAAGTTATGGTGTTGAAGCACACTATGTTCATAAACCTCTGCTGTAAATAATGTTGTAGATCAAGGTGTCTCAAATCAATAAATAAAAACAAAAATTGAAAGAAGAGAGACATAGAGACAGCAGACTACTATGGTAGGAATTCAATTTGGAGGAATTGTATGACCCAAAGAACTAACCAATAATTCTCCCCTGGCAAATATTTAGGGTACATTAAATGTCAGAAAAATAATTAATAAGATGTTTTTTTAACAGCAATTCTTCTAGTGATCTAGATGGCAGGTGACCTGGGATTAAATCTGGCCCCATAACTTACCATCTGAGTATGCATTTTACTCAAACTCTATGCCAGTTTTTTTCCCCTCATATGTATAAGAAATAAGCACATGATGGTCAGGTCAGACAGATAGTAGAGGGATTAAGGTACTTGCCTTGCATGTGGCTAAACCTAGTTGATTTCTGGCACCATATATGGTTCCAGTCTCACCCCATTCACCATCATTCTGAGGAGTAAGCTTTAAGCTTTAGCTTTGTAGTTGTAGTCCCTACAAAAAAATAACGAATAATTCCAATTTCAGCCAGTAATGTAGGTCAGCAGTAGAATGATTGTCTCGCAGATGAAAGATTCTGGATTTGATCATCAGTACCACACATATACACACAAAAGAATGATACCAAATTCAAACTATTATATGAAAGTTTATATAATTATGAAAATTATTTTATAAATAATAAATAAGTATATGATATCACTTTATTAAGCAGTTAACTAGAGGTGGGTGATTAGTAGTATATTAGAACATACTTGCCATAGCACTTAGCAATAACTGGGTTAACTTAAAGCAATAGTAATGAATTTTCTCATATTTCTGAAACTCAGAAGTAAAAAAAATCACAGTAACTATGAGGAAAAAATCCATCCTTGCCTCTTCCAGCTTCTGGTGATTTGGAACATCTTTGTAGCATTAGATGCCTTGTCCTATGTAGCCCTCTCTGCTGTGTGTCCTCTCCTCTTTATCTCATAAAGGACATTTGTCATTAGATTTAAGGCCTATGGGAATAGTTCCAGATGATCTCATCCCAAGATCCTTAACTTAATTACATCTGTAAAGATCCTTTCTCCAAATAAGGAAATACTCAGGTTCCAGGCCTTAGAAGAGGCATACATCTTTTTAGAGGTCTTCAGTCATTCCACTTTGTGATATTGAATTTGCTCTTTCAACTTTACTATTTCACTCCTCACCAGGTACCCAGTTTCCTTGAATTGCTTTCTAAATTCTGGTTCCTGAACTTTAAAAAGCATTAAATATTTTTAAATAAATATATTTTGGAAGATAATAAAGAATTTGTGGCATACAAGAATTACTGTATGGCCAGAAAGCTCAGAAAGCTCAATAGGCTGAGCACATACTTGGCATACAGGAAGCCTAGATTATGTCCCTAGAACTGCATGGTTCCTTGAGTACCACTAGGAACAACCCCTCTTGTCCCACGCAAAGATCCCAGGAGCAGAACCAAAGCCCTGATATCTATGGCCAAAGACCAAACTATAAATTAAAATTGCTATATAAAACTCAAATTTCAGAGTCTATAACTATAATGTCATTAAAACACAGTTACACAAATTTATTTACAAATGATCTATGGCTGCTTTTGTACTATAATTGGCAGTAGAAGAGAGACTATGTAACTGAAGAACCTAAAATATTACTTCTCTGAACTTTTACTGAAAGAGCTTGCAGATTCTAGTTTTAGAATATAAGGGGCACAAAGACAAACAGCAGATAACTGGTCTGTAGACATACCTCCTTCTTTATACTTTTCTATGTTCATTTTGACAGTTTTACCCATATGAATTTTTCTGTTCTATATTTCTATCTTCTTATGTCTTATTATTTTATCTGGATGCTAATTGTGCAGTTTTTTTAAAATCATCTAGAATCCTAACAATTTAATGTATAACTTATTATAGCTTTGAGATAAAATTCTCAGAATTTAGGATAACCATACCAAAGAATATTTTACAATAGGCTGGTGAGATTCTGTAAAAATGGCTCATTTTTTTTTTCAGCCTTCACAATGCACCATTTAGGCAACCAACTCTTCAAGGAGCCCAAAACAATTTTAGTTGGTTGTTAGTTTTCTTTTCTTCTCATTGGTTAAGTTAATAGTAAGCTATTTGCTTCTAAATTACCCCTTGGGGGAGGTAAAATGGCAGGAATTACCTTTCAATGATTGCCAACTATGGAGAGTTGAAGTTGTGTCCTCCTTAATTAATAAGGCAGCCCTAGCCAGTGGTCATTAAGATGGAGATTTTTTTAATGAAAGAGAAAACTACTCCCTAATGAATTAAAGCTGAGATCAGAAATGCTGGTAGCAGTGTTCTCAAGCATTGGCTTAGAGAAGAACTGTCACAGGAACCTGTTGAAATGCAGATTCTCTGATAATTTCTTAAGAGACATAGTGGAATTCAGTAACTTAGTAATGAATAAAAACTAATAATGCTATCCCAACTTAGACTCCATGTGATCAGACAGCAACCATCCAATACCGAACCCTAGAACTGAGACACAGAACCAACACAATTCCCTACAATAGCACCAGGAACCAAACTCCTGCTGGGAAATTCCTAATACTGCTCTGGCACCAATTTGCTTCAGTTTTGATATGACATCCTGACAACGAGGAAACGGCAACAACTTGATCTAAGAGCAGGTTTTCTTATCTCATCACCTAACAATAAGATGACAGAAGACACATAGTCCTTTAATCTGTGCAACAATCAAGAGCACTAACTACAGAAGACTGACTTTGACAACCATGACTGGGACCAATAAGAAAGGCCCTAGCCAAGGCTTCAGCTTAGGTTTTGTACAATAACAAATATGTCTAATTTTAGAGGTCTGACTTTGATAACTACAACTGAGCAGAATTTCTGGAACCATAATGAAAGACTCTATCCTAGGCTTTGTCCTAGGATCTATGCAAAAACCAAGACCACTAATTACAGAAGAATGATTATAATAACGGTGATGGAACAGAACTTCTAGAACTGTAAAGAAAGACTCTAATCCTAGGCTTTGTCCTATGACCTATGCAAATACCAAAATCTCTAGTAACAGAGACCTGATTTTTTTTTTTAATTCGGCAGGTGAGTTATTACACAATCCTTAGCGGATTCCGACTTCTATGGCCACTGTCCTGAGAAGAGACCTGATTTTATCATCCACAATTGAGTGGAAAGTTTCCTGGCACCATAAAAAGACCTTCGGGTGTGAAAATGAGCGTGTATGGAGCCTGTAGTTGGTCTCATGACAGTATGCTTCAAGGGTGGAGAAACCCTGTATCTCGTACCAGGGGTCCTCAAACTTTTTAAACAGGGGGCCAGTTCACTGTCCTTCAGACTGTTGGAGGGCCAGATTATAGTAAAAACAAAAATTATGAACAAATTTCTAGGCACACTGCATATATATTATTTAGAAGTGAAGAAACAAAATGGGATTAAATACAATTTGTGGCCCGCGGGCCATAGTTTGAAGACCCCTATAAGAGAATTCCCTTTCTAATTCCCCCAATACCTACTGTGCCTATGACAAAGGAAAATATAAAGAAGCACAAAACCTTGCCACACCAGCCCTCCTTCCTCTTTTTTTTTTTTTTTTTTCCATTCTCGTGGTTATTATTTGGTTGTTTTTTTGTTGCTTTGTGCTTTTGTATAGTTGCTGGCTTTGGTTTGTTATTTGTTTTTTGGTTTTATCTTTTTGTTTTTGTTTTGTTTTGTCGTTTTCCTTCTCTTTTCCCTTTTTTTTTTAATTGATATTTATAAACTCTAGACAGACTCCTCCCAGTTTTTTTTTTTCTTTTCTTTTATTTCAAACAGAACCACATAACTTGAATCATCTGGTTCTGCCTCATAAATTGAGGGGGGAGGGGAATGCATGGTACTAGGACCAAACAGTTGTATGAACACAGAGTAGAAATAAAAAATGATCAGAATTAAACACCAAATCCAAAGTCAACAACAACAGAATCGATACTCAATCTACAACAAGCTGTACATATAGGGGACCAGTTACACTAGCAGTCCAGGGGGCAAAGGAGGAATATATGGTCTGTATGCTGAGAACAGAGGTGAAGGGAGGACAACATTGGCGGTGGGAATGCCACTGATTCATTGTCACTATGTACCTTAAAAATTAGAAAGATTCGTAATTCACTTTGTTCACAATAAAAATTAAAAAAAGAAGTAAAAATACTAGGATCATAATTTAAACCCCTTGTATGGGATTTATATTTTGAACACAAAGCCAGGAGTAGCCCCTGAACACATTTATATGTATATTAAAAGAAAAACAACCCCAAAACATTACAAAGAGAGAATACAATGTTCAAATTATGTCCCATAAAAATGTATAACTTCATATTCATTTTTACTTATTTTAAAAGTTCCTAATTTTTTTATGGTAACAGTAAGTGTAACTAGGTAGGGCATAACTAAAAAAAAAATCTCCTGTACTATCATTCTGTTTAACTTTATCGCAGTGAGTAAAGATAAACCAATCTCTCATCTAATTAAGAAATAAACCATAAGAGGGTGGATAAAGTAAGTTGATAAACACTGGTACAAGAGTACAAGGTGAGAATAGCAGAGACAAGGGAGAATAGGTGAACTGAAGGTGACTCAGGGGCATTGGTCTTGGGCACTTTGATGGTGGTAAGGTGAGGTAATTGTGTACCCCAAGGCCACAGATGTCAATATCACTGTAAAGTTATCGCATTAATTATAATAAGGTAAAATCAAATTAAGCAAAGGAACAAAATTGAGAATGGGACTAGGTCTTTGAGCCAGGAATAACCCCTGAGCACCACTGACTGTGGCCCAAAAATCAGTCAACAAATAAAGTTTAAAATTTAAACAAAAGTATTAGATTAAGTTCTAATCAATCTATTGATTGCCTAACAAGGAAAGATATTTAGGACACAAGCATACATGGAGGAAAGACCAGGTGAAGACAAATAAGCATTCTATAAGTCAAAAATAGTGGCCTCAGGAGCCCAAGCAATAGCACAGTGAATAGCTGTTTGCCTTGCCTTGTACACAGCTGACCGGCGTTCAAAATACAAACAAAAAAATAAAAGATAGTGGATTCAGAATAAATCAGTTCTGGGGCTGGAGAGATAGCACAGTGGTAGTGCGTATGCCTTGAAGGTGGCTGACCGGAAGGGACCCGGTTTGATTCCCGCAGGCCATATGGTCCCCCAGCCTGCCAGGGGTGATTTCTGAGTGCAGAGCCAGGAGTAATCTTGAGCACCGCTGGGTGTGGGCCTGAAACCGATCAATCAAGAGAGAGAAAAACGCAGAATGGTCTCACTCATCTATGGGTTTTAAGAAAAATGAAAGACACCCTTGTAATAATAATTTTCAGACACAAAAGAGAAAAGAGCTGGAAGTTCCAGCTCACCTCAGGAAGCTCACCACAAAGAGTGATGAGTTTAGTTAGGGAAATAACTACATTTTGAACTGTCCTAATAATGAGAATGTATGAGGAAAATGGAGAGCCTGTCTAGAGTACAGGCGGGGGTCGGGTGGGGCGAAGGGAGACTTGGGACATTGGTGATGGGAATGTTGCACTGGTGATGGGTGGTGTTCTTTACATGACTGAAACCCAAACACAATCATGTATGTAATTAAGGTGTTTAAATAAATTTAAAAAAAAATTAAAAAATAATAATAAAGTTTTATTTATTTATTTATTTATTTATTTTTGGTTTTTGGGCCACACCCAGTAACGCTCAGGGGTTACTCCTGGCTATGCGCTCAGAAGTCCCTCCTGGCTTGGGGGACCATATGGGACACCTGGGGATCGAACCGCGGTCCGTCCAAGGCTAGCGCAGGCAAGGCAGGCACCTTACCTCTAGCGCCACCGCCCGGCCCAAGTTTTATTTTTTTAAAATTAAATCAGTTCTATAAACAACTTGATCTTGGACTTTGGAACTGTAAAGTAACACCTATTTTTGTTTGTTTATTTTGCTTAGCATGTTCAATGGTTTGAATTCTTTGTAATTGTTCTTGTATATGACAGTACAAAATTCCCTAAATTGTGCTTAATTCCTTTAATTCTTCCAAAAATTATTTATCAAATGTTTTCTTTTTAGATGTTCTACCTTCTTTTTAAAATTTTTTTATATTAAACACTGTGACTTGCAAAGTTATTCATAGTTTGGTTTTAGATATACAATGTCTCAGTACCAATCTCACCACCCGTGTCAACCTCCCTCCACCAATGTTCTCAGTTCCTTCCATGCAATCATATCTTTATTCCACTTCATGTTCTCGGTCCCTTTGTCACAGATTAATTGGACATATAACTGGGGATTTTCACTGGCTATTCTTTTCTGACTAATTGGTCTGAAAGTCTGTCTTTGATTCAATATCACATTGTTTTGATCACTATCACTTTGTAGTACAGCTTCAAGTTAGATAAGGAGATGCCTCCATTTTTTCTTGTTTTTCTGTATAATTTTAGCTATGAGTGTCTTTTTTTGATTTCACACAAACTTTATAATTGTTCTAAATCCTTCAAGAATGTTGTCTGAATTGAGATATAATTTCATTGATTCTATATGGTAGTTTAAATGAGATGATCATTTTGATCACATTGATTCTTCCCATCCATAAGCATGGAATGTTTTTCCATGTCCTTAGGTCATCTTCAGTGTCTTAAGTGTTTTGAAGTTTTCATGGTATGTCTCTCACCTCTTTTGTTAAGATAATTTCTGGGTACTTGATGGCTTTTGACATTACTTTAAAATGGCATAGACTTTTATCCCTTTCTCCTAGAAATCATTATTTGTAAAAGAATGCAGCCTTTTATATACACTGAATTTGCAGTTGGCACTTTGCTTTTTTGGTTATTGGTTCTAGGAGCTTTTTTTGTAGACTCTTTAGGGTCTTCAATGTATATCAATATATCATCTGCAAATAAAGATAGTTTCATTTCCTCTTTTCCAATTTTGTTCACTTTATTCTTCTCTTGCCTGATTGCTTTACTAGGATTTCTAATATTATATTGAATAAGAGGGTGGAAAATGTACATCCTTGTCTTGTGTCTGACCTCAGAAGGGATGTTTTCAGTTTTTCACCATTAAGAATAATATTGGGGGCCGGGCGGTGGTGCTAAAGGTAAGGTGCCTGCCTTGCCTGCGCTAGCCTTGGACGGACCGCGGTTCGATCCCCCGGGTGTCCCATATGGTCCCCCAAGCCAGGAGCAACTTCTGAGCGCATAGCCAGGAGTAACCCCTGAGCGTTACTGGGTGTGGCCCAAAAACCAAAAAAAAAAAGAAAAAAAAGAATAATATTGAGTAATATTGGTGGGGCCAGAGCAATAGCAGAGAGGGTACAGTGTTTGCCTTGCAAATGGTTGAACTGGGCTTCATCCTGGCATCCCATATGGTTTCCTGAACCTGCCAGGAGTGATTTTTGAGCACGGAATCAGGAGTAACCCCTGAGTACAACCTAGTGTGGCTCCAAAACAAAACAAACAAATAAAAAAGTATTATATTTGTGGGGCCAGAGCAATAGTGCAGCTGGGAGGGCATTTGCCTTGTTTGTGGTTGAGCTAAGTTCTATCTTCAGCATCCCATAATGTTCCCTGAGCAGTTCCAGGAGTAACTCATGAGAGCAGAGCAAAGAACAAATCCTTAGCACCTCCAGGTGTGGCTCCCAAACCAAAAATAAATAAATAAATAAATAAATAAATACATACATAAATAAAATTGGCTATGGGCTTTTTATAGATAGCTATTATTACCTAGTATATCTCTATTTTTTAAGTCATTCAGTTTGTTTGCTTTGGCAATCCTAGCCAACTGAAATGTATGTATGTGTGTATGTGAACAACTGTTCAGAATCATTAGGCCTCCTCTCATATAGTATGTTTTTTTTTCTGACCTTATGCTATTTCTATTTATTTTAAATTATAAATATCTTCCTAATGTCTTTATCCATTGGTTTAACAATTCCTTCTGACAGAATTTTTCTTACAGGGAAATCATCCAACAGAAAGACACAACTTTAACACAGAAAGATCTCCATCATGTTATGCATATAATTTTCTCCAACTTAAGAAAATAGCATTTTAATATTTAAAACAAATAAAATCAGATCCCAAATATATGTCTAATAACATTTTTAATTATGTGAGATTTTAAAATAAAAAATAAGGGGAATGGAGAGAGAGTTAAAAGAGCTAAGTACATGATTTGCCTGCGGGAGGCCAAGGCTTAAAACCTGGCCCATATGGTCTAAAGAGTACCAGCCGTAAGACTGAGGTAGAGTGTGGGTCGCTTCCTCCCAAATGCCCCCAATTACAACAAAATGTAAAATAGTAATTTCTTCTCAATATTTATTCATTCACAGATGTACTCCCCAGATACCTATGGTAGTATGTAATCTATATGTTGATTATAAATATCAATATAAGCAAATATTTTATATATAAAAATAGGGCATATTATATGTTGATAGTAGAAATTCTTTATTTAAGAAATAAAATATATTTCTACTTGAATTTAATTTCCTTCTTTCTTCCTTGATTTTTTTTAGTTCCTGCACAGTTTTTTTTTTTTTTTGGTTTTTGGGTCACACCCAGCGGTGCTCAGGGGTTACTCCTGGTTGTCTGCTCAGAAATAGCTCCTGGCAGGCACGGGGGACCATATGGGACACCGGGATTCGAACCAACCACCTTTGGTCCTGGATCGGCTGCTGCTTGCAAGGCAAACGCCACTGTGTTATCTCTCCAGGCCCATTCCTGCACAGTTTTAAAGAATCAAGTTATGAGGTTTAGAGAGATAGTATAGGAATTTATTTACTTGTCATTCACATGACTCAGTTTGCTTCCTGATATCACATAGGTTCTGTTGATTACAGAGTCAGGAGTAATCCCTGTGCACTGCTGGCTGTGGTCTCAAATTCCCCTAAACAAACAAGCCAAACTCTTCATTTCTCTTTCCCCACTGCCCCATACCCTAATTTACAGTACTTATCTCGAGAGGTTAAAATTCAATTATAAAGGTGATGAAAGGTCTTCAGAACTTTCTAGGGGTAGAATCTGGTTTTTAAATTTTTTAAAACTTAACTTCTAGAGGTATCCTACACATCTTGGCTTGTGATTCCCACCTCAGTTTTCCAGCAGCACAACAGTTTCAGACCCTTATGTCTCTCTCTGTGTCTCTGAGTCTCTACCTCCCCCCCAACTTTATATACACTCCAATACCCATAAATCTAATTTTAGTGATTTCCTTTGACCCTTTTATAAGAATTTGTATCTTGGCAAAGACCTAAACATATAATAGAGGATAATCTTCCCTTTTCAAGATTCATAATATAACAAAAAGATTCACCATCTTTATGAAGTCCCTTTCTTCACATGAAAACCAATAGCCCATTTTTGCCTGTCAGGTCATTTCTATGTAGAATAATATTCACAAATATTAGGAATTAGATTTTGTGGATTATTAGCAAATTCTAATATATGCTTATATTACCAAAATGTAATAAAAAGCATTATTTTGCTTAGAGCACTGAAATGTCATCTTGTTAGAAAGATATTTTTTGTTTTCAACCTCTTTTAAAAAGAGTACAGTGATGGACCACAAAGATAATACAGCTGGGAAGGATTAAAAAAAAAAAAAAGATAGCTTGTAGGGCATTTGCCTTGCTTGTGGTTGACCCAGGTTCAGACCTTGGCAACACATATGTTCCCCTGATCTCACCAGGAGCGATCAGTGAGTGCAGAGCTAGGAGGGAGCAAACAAAAGTTTATAGCCCCAAACTATAAAACATCCAGACAAAGAGTAGAGCGGTCATTTTTGAAGGTTGCTTGAAAACTTAGAGTTCATTTGTGAGCATGGTGTCTGGTACATATGTCATACAGTAATGTTAGCTATTAAGGGTAGTTTTCTTTTTTTTTTAAGGGTAGTTATCTTTGACCTACACTAGTTTCTAGTTCCTAGAAAGAAAAATAAAGTATTCTTAAGGCTTAGTAGGGTCTGGGACATATTATGTTCTCAATAAATATCTGTTAATTACTGAATTTAAAAGACTAGTATGGGGCCTATCAACATAATAAAGAATTGGAAGTGGTATGAAAAACATCATAAGTGACAAAAGAAAATAAAAAGTGCATAGATAATCACAGCTGTTATAAATGTGTAGAACTAAAAATTGTGCATAAAAATAGACTAGAAAGAAAGATGCCCAAATTCTTTAACAGCTGGTTTTCTTGGAATCATATAATAATGGCTAATATTTTTTCTATTTACTTTTAGACTTTTTCTATTGAGTGTATTTATTTTTTAGGCTATGAAAATAATGTATATCTGATTTACACATATATACACAATGCTCTTGCTCAGGAGATATTAGAGGTGGCTTCAGACACTGCATCAGAGCTCAGATTCTACTTTACTATCTGGATACAGTTGTACTCTGTCATTTAGAATAGCTGGATGCATTGTGGTAAGCAGCTGTTGCAGATGTTTTTGTTGTTGCTGTGGTTCACTATACTCCACCAGATAGTTAAGAAATGTGATTTTTACAGCCAGAGAGCTTCAGTCGGACCCATGAGAGAAAATAAAGACTTGCCTGAGCACCAAGTACAGAAAGTATGAATAAATGTTAGTAGTTCTTCAATGATGATTCAAACCGACATATAGAGTTATAAGGAGGCAATTCTTCAGACAAGGAGCACAGAAAACTGAGAGCAAACCCAGCTTGCAAGATGTCAGAATTGTAAAAGACTTACTGTGTGTAGGCCCCTTTTGAATATGATGCCAAATCTGATATTATAAAAGATTTTCTTTTACTTTTTTTTTCAGCAGAACTCCTTCTACCACCTGTTAAAGGCTGTTTATACATCTCACAGATAGGAAACAGTCACTCTGATTAAAGGGGGGTCAGGCCTTGTTTTGGAATTTACTGTCTCACTCAGAGCTGAATCTTCTCAAAAAAATAGTTGGGAAAACAGTCTATGAGTGCAAACCTAACCAGTTCATAAAAATGATCTTTTGCAACTTCTCCAGAGATGAGGACATTCAGGGACTGGCCCTTTATTGTGGTGAAGGGAGGCAGCAGGGGGCAAAGGACTCAGTAGGAACAGCTGTTCCCAGGCTCCTGAACTACTTGGCACAGCATTTGTTTAGGTCCCAGGCCTGTTCCTTAGGAGCTATGGACTTCTTTCAGCTAAGAGCTACACAAAGGCATTGTCCTCCAGCACTGGCCCTCCCCCTTCTTGACTGGCCCTTTGTTTACCCATTCATCAGCAGGTGGTGGCTGAAACTTGTCCTTTGATTTTGTCGTCGAGCTGTGGCCTAAAGCCTGAACTGAATCAACATCCTATCATTTCCCGCTGGCAGGATTCCTGGTAACCTGGGTCAGGCAAGATTTAAGGAGGATTAGGTTTAGATTAGAAAAGGGGCTGAGCTATGTCCCCCACCCCCTACATCCACCCCCATCATGGTCTCTCTGAAGTGCCTTGGCGATTTGTAAGAGGAGAGTGGGCTGACAGTCTACACTCAGTTGCTCCAGAAATAAAAGCAGAGAGCATGGTGTTCTTTTCTGGAAGATCAGAGTCTCCTTCTCCTGAATATGTTTTCTCCCTGGAGAGTTTCAGGCTCCTGGAAATGTGCTGAAAGCTCAGGACTTTTTCTCTTTAAAAAATGTGGCTACACAGACATACTCACATTCTTTTTTTTTTTTTCCCCCAGGTGGTTCTTGGAACACCCAGACTGGAGACTTTTTTTTTTTTTTTTTTTTTTTTTTTCAGACTGGAGACTTTTTAAGAATTTACACAATGCAGGATTGGATACTTCTCCAGAGTGAAATGGAGGGTGCCCACCTGGCTGTTCCATTCCCTCCCCAATGCCACTTCTTGTGACCACTGGCCTGACTGAATGGACCTTGCTTGTCATGAGGCCAGGTTTCCTTGGCAGTCTGGCCTTGGACGGGCTCACCAGGGACTCTGGCATTTGCTCTTGTTTATTACACAAAGTCTTGTTCCACTCCCTGGCGACAGCTTGCAAACCAAAACTATTTCATTTCCTAGTGACAAACAAATCAGAGGGTAGAGGACAGGGAACTCTCAAAGGCTCACACCTTAGGGAAGCACAATTCCTGAGAGCTCCTGAGAGCTCTCCTTACAATGTCCACCAGCTCTATCTTTGGTTCTGAGCCAAGTGGGGTTTGTTCTGATTTCTAAGGACACAATTATTTTTCTGCCTGTCTTCTTTACCTTAGAGAGATATCCCCTACATTCTCCAATTATCATTTTATAAAGAATTTGGTTAACAATTTTTCCTTCCTCAAGTGAATGAGCATACCCATCTATGGTTAGACACTCTGGTGTCCAGCTTAATGTTTGTTGCTCGTTGTGTGCCAGTGAGCTAGTTACTCAACCTCTCTGAATTCCTAATTTCTCAGGTGATTGAGATAGTATCTGTGCATAAGACAACCCTTGAGAATTCAGGTTGGAACCAGTTGTTCACAATTCTCAAGCTACAAAGGAATTGGCATACCATTCATATTAAATGAGGATTCTTTTTTTTTGGGGGGGGGGTTAGGGCAGGGAAGACCCAGTGGTTCTTAGGGCTTATTCTGGCTCTGTGCTCATATATTCCAGGCAGTGCTGGAGAATCATATGCTTTGGTATGGGAAATAAGGTCAATCACATGAAAAAGGGTCACCTTATCCCCTGTACTATCTCTTTAGCTATATATTCAGAATTGGAGGGGGCACACCTGATATGCTCAGGGCTTTCTTCTGCTTTTAGTGCTCAGAGTTCACTCCTGGTGGGGCTCAGGTGACCCTATGTGGTGCTAGGGATTGAACTAGGGTAAAGCACATGTAAGGCAAGCACCCCACTTACTGTACTATCTCCTATTGCCCTTTATAAGATTATTATCCCTCAGAAAAACACAGTTTCTCCTCTAGAAATATCTTCTAGTGTCTTCTACACAAATATAGGCTTTCTCTTGATTTGTCTAAGAGAGTTCCATTGTACATTCCAGTATGAGCAACAGTGAGAGAAATAGAATGCTGTCTAAAAACAGGCAAAGGGTTGGGGAGGAGGGAAATGGAGGACATTGTGGTGGGAAAGTTGCACTGGTAAAGGGGGGGGTCATACATTTATGACTGAAACTCAATAACAAGCATATTTGTAATCACTGTGCTTAAATAGATTATTTTTAAAAATAAAAAAAAGAAAAAGAAAAACAGGAATAAAATGTAAACAAACAAACAAAAAGGTCTATATTCTTGTCAAGAAGGTAAGGGAACTTGGTGAGTCCAAACTAGCCTACTGTGTAACAAATGCATTTTAAAAATTTGAGTCACCAAAGTTTCATGTATACAGCATTCCAACCCCACACTCTAATCTGAGTACCTGGTTCCCTGGTTCAGGATTTCCTCCCCACCTTTCTGACATAGTAAGTTCAATTCTGTATATAGCTTCCAACTTCTGTTTTTGTTTGTTTGTTTGTTTTGTTTTTTGATTATTTGTAATTCCCCTACCATACTTTGATCTTTCTCTGTATGAGATATAATAAATGTATTTTAAAAACATTCAGACTGACATAAGAAGACCATATAAATTTCTATAAAAGTTAACATTTATTTAAGTTAATCCATGTTAAAAAATGTTCTAAGGTGATTCAGTTAGTTGAACCCTTTCAATAACCCTGAAATAGCTGTTTTATTTTCATTTTTACTTTATAAGTAAAAATGGGAGTTCAGAAAGGTTAAGTAAATGGCCCAGGGTTACAAAAGATGCAACTCTCAGAGCTAGTAGAAAGTCTGGATTTTCCTGTGATTTCTCTAATTTATTTTTGTTTGTTTTGTTTTGGGGCCACACCTATTGACACTCAGGATTTACTCCTGGCTATTCGCTCAGAAATCCCTTCTGGCTTGAGGGGACCATATGGGACACCCGGGAATCGAACCGTGGTCCATCCTAGGCTAGCACTTGCAAGGCAGACACTTACTCTAGCGCCACCACTCCGGCCCCTTCTCTGATTTTTTTTTTGATGAGACTATCTTGCCTTTCTTTACACTCCTAAAAATAATAGTATCAACTAGTTGAGAAGTTCAGCCTCGTTCACCATGATAGGCCTGACAGCTTCTCCCCTCAGGAAAAATCTCTGATGGCTCTCCAGAGCAAATTCAGATTCATATTTATTTAAAGCAATTTCACACTGTTTGTAAAACTAATGGATAATTTATATTTTTACTTTCAAGCAGAGGAAAATTTGTAATTGTACACATCCTTCAGGGCATATCAGTAAGAGGGAAAAAAAGTAACAGTGTCTATTTAAATTACTCAAAACATTTAATAAACATAAAAAATCATAGCTAAAGTATACACTGATTTCTAAGGGACTGCTTGCGAGTTTTACCCTATGATCTCTGGTCTTGAGCAAACTTCCTTATTTGTGTTTCACATATATCTCTACATATATATATATATATATATATATATATATACATACATATAAATATGTGTGATATGTCTCAGAAAATTCAGAAAATTTCAGAATAGTAATAAGGAAGCTAATATAAAACAGGGCCAAATTTCTTAGTGTTTAATTTTTACTCTAAATCAAAATCTTACATAAGTTTGAATGACAACTTATACAGTGATTTTTGGAAGAAATAAAGATGCTTTAAATTTTTGTTATAGGGTAATTTGGAATTATTTTATTTCATTTTAAAGCAGTTAAGTTAGAAGTTTTCTCCCTTTTCTTAATTCTTTTTTTTTTTTTTTTTTTTTTTTTGGTTTTTGGGCCACATCCGGCGGTGCTCAGGGGTTACTCCTGGCTATCTGCTCAGAAATAACTCCTGGCAGGCATGGGGGACCATATGGGATGCCAGGATTTGAACTAACCACCTTAGGTCCTGGATAGGCTGCTTGCGAGGCTAACGCTGCTGTGCTATCCCTCCAGCCCCTCTTTTCTTAATTCTTTCTAATGAGTCTCTAGTGATTTTTTTTTTCAGTGAGAAAAAAGTAAATTCATCATTTACTGAATGCTTTTTTGTTTGTTTGTTTGTTTGTTTTGGGGCCACATTCTGAATTACTCCTGGCTCTGTGCTCAGGAACTACTCCTGGTGGTGCTCAAGGGACTATATGGAATACTGTGAACCTAACCCAGGCTGGCCAAGGGCAAGGCCCTGTACGCTGTAGTATCTCTCTGGGTTCAAATGCTTTGATTTTAAATTAAGCCAGATTCCTTCTCTCCCTCAATGCCTTGGGGTATCTTTCAATTGTGTTCAGGAAGTCTGGGGTTTACTCCTGTCGATTCTTGACCAACTGCTCTTTGCAAGGGCCTCATCGCTGTGGAGCCTCTTGGGCTCTTTGGCATAGAGGATTGCCAGGGCTGCCCAACAGTGCTCAGGGACCTTGTAATGCTGGGACTGAGGTGGGATTGACCATATACAAGGATCACACCTAACATCTGTACTATCTCTGATCCCAATTCCTTTAAAATTAAAAAAAAAAACTCTCTAGAAAATTTAGTTTCTAAAACTGTACAATAAAATAAAATTTAACCACGACCAATGGGGTGGCTCAAAGGGAATTCATACTTTTCCTTGGAATTAATCGTCAACACCGTATTCCTCAAGTACTGTCAGGTATGTCTGTCTGCTTCCTCATCAGAAATGACAATAAAGACTATGATTTCCTGCTGCCATTTCTCCCCATTTGTCCTTTTATTATAAAAGAATAAAATATTAAATATTTAAAAATAAAGTTACAAATATTAAATTTTATCCATAAACAAGTTAGGATTACAGTACTTAATAATTATATCTTATCTGAATAGGTCCAAGAATGAATTGCTTTACATATAAATATTTTTCCTTTTACTGGCTATGGGCTATTTGATATCTATTTAAAATATTTACACTTATTTACATCTAATATTTCATACACTCATTGTGTATGCACATAATAGAAAAAGATAAGATTGTTGACTTGCTCACAGCTGTAGGGCACCTATATTGAGCTTATACTGTGTATATAAAACTCTTTAGAGGTATGGGAAAAATTAAGTAGTTTGGAGCCTTGCTTCCTTTTTGGTTTTGTTTGGTGTCAGAGAGGAGTTGATTTTATTTTAAAATTTCCCATATGGTTAGTGAAGTGAGATCCTTTAAATGAATTAGTATTCTTAAATATATATCCACAATTTGAGTTATTTATCTATGTAATTTTAACTCAATTACTATTTAACTTAATCTGATAACATCAATGTGGTTCTACAATATTAACATATTATTATATTTTACAACAATAAAATATGATAGACAGTCATTGTGGTTTTAAGGGGGTGCGAGAGCACACCTGGTGACACTCAGAGCTCTGTGCTCGGAAATTACTCCTGGCTCGGGGGACTCTATGGGATTCCGGGGATCAAACCCAGGTCTATCCTGTATCAGCCATGTGCAATCGCTGTGGTATCTCTCTGGGTTCAAATGCTCCAGTCCTTTCAGGGGTCCTCAAACTTTTTAAACAGGGGGCCAGTTCACTGTCCCTCAGACCAATAGAGGGTCTGACTATAGTAAAAACAAAACTTATGAACGAATTCTTATGCACACTGCATATATCTTATTTTGCAATGAAGAAACAAAACAGATACAAATACAATATGTGGCCCGTGGGCCATAGTTTGAGGACCACTGTATAATAGTCAACTTTATACCTGGCCAAAATAACTGACATTTAGATTTTTTGGCATAGATCTTTCTTTATTGTAAGAAAAATATTCATTTTGTGCCAGCAATTTGCTCCCATATATTGAAAGACATATAGCTTTTATGTATATATACATATATATTTTCTGAAGAGAGCACATCTGATGGTACTCAGGTTTTACCTCTGGTTCTGTGCACAGGGGTCACTCTTGTTAGTCTTTTGGTCTTTGGAAGATCAAGTCAAGGTCAGTTGCAGGAACCTTAATCCCTATACTCTCTATTCCTCAAGATGATATTTTTAGCATTGCCACATATTAGGGGAACACTGTGTGAGTTTATTTTTGCCAACTTTAAGATTTTGGCATGTTATCACTATGATTTTAGAAAAACATCTTTAATTGAACATGTGAGATTTTCGTTCTATGTCCTCTATTTTTTTTTTTTTTTTTTTGCTTTTTGGCTCACACTCGGTGACACTCAGGGGTGTTTCTCCTACCTATATGCTCAGAAATAGCTCCTGGCTTGGGGGACCATATGAAACGCTGGGGGATCAAACCATGGTCTGTCCTTGGTTAGCATGTGCAAGGCAAATAACCTACCACTTGCACCACTGCTCTTGTCCCTATAAATATTATATTATATTTATTATATATTTATATATAATACATTATATAATATATCATATAAATGATCATATGATATATACTATATGATTATATTTTATATTGATATTAATTAATATTATATATATATATCTGTGTGTCCTCTAAATAAATTACTCATGACACATATCCTCCAAGTTACCTGAAGGAACTAAGCAAAAAATTTAGTTTAGAATTTTAAGTTTAGGGGCTGGGCGGTGGCGCTAGAGGTAAGGTGCCTGCCTTGCCTGCGCTATCCTTGGACGGACCGGGGTTTGATCCCCTGGCATCCCATATGGTCCCCCAAGCCAGGAGCGACTTCTGAGCGCATAGCCAGGAGTAACCCCTGAGCGTCACCGGGTATGGCCCAAAAACAAAACAAAACAAAACAAAACAAAAAGAACTATAAAGAATTTTAAGTTTAGTATTTGCTAAGATGACAATTATTTAGCAAATAAAGATTCTTATGATATCTAATTAGTCTTTAACTTTTACTTTTTGCCTTTCCTTCTGAATTCTGAGTATTTCTGATCAAGCCTCAATTCTATGGTCCACATTATTTGTTGCTTTTAATTCTTTTAGGATGAGGGAGCTACAGGCTGTGAATTATGATCTATAACCCCTGTGCTGTATTTATGACATTCTATTTCTTTACAGCATAATTTATTGCTGCTTGTTTGTAACATTTAAACACAATTCTTTCATATTTCAGAGCTGATCTTTCATTTTTGTGTTTTATAGTTTATTAATCTTGAGCAGTAGATCTGAGGAATTATAGGTGAGAAAGGCTAAAAAAGTGGCAAAAATGTATTGGTAAAAATAATTCCTAAAATGATTGGATGGCAGCAACACAAAAGCAAATGCACAAAGTAACTCAGGAGGGTCTTGTTTGGATCATAAAAGTGAGCTACTTCTTGATCTCTTCATACTCCATGAGGCCCTCAAAGTGTAGTAAAAGATCATCTTTGATTGGTTTTGTTTAGGCCATACCCAGCTGTGTGCAGGGCTTACTCCTGGCACTGCACTCAAAGATCATTCTTGGCAGGGTTCTGGTAGTCGTTGTGGTACTTGGAATCAACTCCTCATCTTTGACTTTCTAGTGAATAACAATGGCTGGTTTTAAAAAGGAATGAACAAAGGTAGAAAGTTATATTACCTACACGTATACTTTTTCCTTATAGCACTTTAAAAAACCCTTATTTTAGGCATTATGTACAATATTGATAATGGTAGGGTTTTGTAGATAAAATTTTTCCAAAATTCATCTTTTGTTATTTTTATTAGAATGTCTTTTTCTGTGTGGGTTCCTCTTAACTGAGATTTTTGGGCCTTTTGAATCTGGGAACTCTTAACTCTGGGAAAATCTTCTCTATGATTTCCTGGACTACTGAGTTTTCATTACACTCTCCTGCCTGTTCTTTAGGGACCCCTATGTTTCCTATACTATTTTTCTTTCCCAAGTTTTCTGGTATTCTTTCCATTTCTTTTCAGTCTTCCATTTTTTGTTTGGTTTATAGAACTTTTCTACACCTCCTGTGGAGCTCACTAATTTCTTCCTCAGCTGTTAATTTTCTGTTGTTGAGATTTCATCAAATTTTTATTTAACCCATCATACCTTTCAGTTATGTCCTTTCGATTTCATCAAATTTTTATTTAACCCATCATACCTTTCAGTTATGTCCTTTCGATTTCATCAAATTTTTATTTAACCCAGCATACCTTTCAGTATGTCCTTTCTGAGTATAGTTTTCTCATTTTTGCTCTTGTATCTGTACCTTTGTATCATTTTTTCTTTGATTTTACTAAAATCTATAATCTATAAAGTCTCTTGCTGAGAGATTCTAGATCTGATTGGTTTTGGTAAAGCTTTTTGGGCTATAATCTACCCACCTTGGTCTTGGTGGGCTTTTATACAAATTTCTCATTATGGTTCCTGTTCTCTAAAGTAAATTTTCATAGTCACTATCCTAAGGATGCTCTTAGTGATTCAGACCTTTTGGCTGTGAGGAGTACACTAGGATTATGGACATCAAAGGGATACTGGTGTCTTTAGTGTGAAATTCAAGTAGAAGTTACCATGACCAGGTATGCAGGCAGCATATATAAAAGTGAAACAGGGCTCTATTCAGTTCCTTTAGGAATTCTTGGCAGAATTGAAGGCAACACTGGGAAACTGCAAGCAGGCCACCAACACCCAAAACTTTCCTTGGGTGTGAAGTTGATGCTTCAGATTCAATAATATTTTCATAGACAAATTAACTGTGTATTTGTGTATATTGGCTTGGGATTACACTCAGCTCTGCTCAAGGGTAACTCCTGGCTCTAAGTGCCAAGTTCACTCCTGGGCTACTCAGGGGACCATATGGAGTGCCAAGGTTTGAGCTCAGGTCAGCCCTGTATATGGCAAGCACCCTATCTGGTGTACTATTTCTCCAACTCCTCCTGGTATATATCTTAATATATCAGTAATGTTGGCATCTACTACATTTAAATGCTGGCAAGTATATCATTCTAGCAGTTTAGATTTATAAAAATAAAACATTCATAAATGAATGCTTAAATGGTTTGATTTAATGTAAGTTAATATAAAAATAAATTACAACTAAAAGAACAGTTTCCCATATGGCTTTTGAGTCCAGAATTTTTTATTATTTTAGGTAGCAATTATTAGTCATTGGTAGACCACTAAGCACTATAATTTTTATTAAATTAAATTATATTAATTGCTTAGGGGTCTTTTCTATACTGTGCAACCCATTATCTAGGATATCTTTGTTAAAAAGTAATAAAACTATTGAAGCGATATAAAAATGGCATTTGAAAACTTAGTCACATCTTCATTGTACCACTCTCAGTAGATAAAGAGAAAAGTGACCATTTTTCTTATTTTATTCTTCCTTCCTGATATACTCTTCAGTTAAAAGGCAATATGGGATCCTTGGTATAAGCAGGTGTATGCTTAGCAATCAGTCTTCTGTTACCAAAATTCTTATTCGTTTTTGGTTGGAGGTCCACCAAACTCTCTAAGATGAAAATCACTGAATAGTATTTTTTGGGAAAAGCGAAGACTTACATTTAAATATTTAGTTGTGTCTTTCCCCCATAACCATGCAACCTTTGACAAGCTAATTTCAATTTTAGTATATATCAAGAGAAAAAAAGTAAATTTGTTATACAGTAATGAGGATTCAATTATATAATAAATACTAATATCTAGAGCAACACTGATTCTTACATTTATTCTATATTAAAGTATATACTCTATTCTTGTATGTATTCTGTGTTATCTTTCTAATATTTATTTTTAAGAATTCACTTAATATCCTCTGATCATTCTTTATAGTTTGCAGAAAATAAGTTTTTCTTATGAAAGACTAAACCCCAATTTTCAAAAATAGAATTTCTAATTTCTCCATACCAACAACATTCATTCCTTGTTTTTTCTTAGTTGTATAGGGAAAAAAAGCAATAATTGAAAAGGAAGGAGGAAAAGGAAGGAGGCACTAACAAATCTGTTCCTGAACCAAAGGGATAGATAATACAACAAGTACGATTCACCTAGGTTCAAATAAGAAAGATTCCTTTTCAGATAAGAAAGATTCTTTAGAGCCATAAGTAAGCCCTGAGCACTGCCAAGGTCTCCCAAAGACAAAAAAAATATTAGGAAAACAAAATAAGCAAGAAAAAGAAAGAAGAAGCAAGTACAAGCAAGCAAACAAGTGATCAAACAACTGTGGACTCTCCTGAAAGACAAAAAATACTGGTTAGAGCAACTGAGCCATATAAAAGAGAAATAGGGAAAAAAAAAATGGCGTGAAGAAATGAACAGACATTTTTTCAAAGCAGAAATAGCCAAAAGGCACATGAAAAATGCTTTACATTTAGTGCTTTACATCACTAATCATCAGGGAGATGCAAATCAAAACAACAATGAGATACCATCTTATACCACAGAGACTGGCACACATTACAAAGAACAAGAACAATCTGTGCTGGCAGGGATGTGGAGAGTAAGGAATTCTCATTCACTTCTCGTGGAAATGCCCTCTAGTCTAGCCTTTGTGGAAAACAATATGGAGATTCCTCCAAAAACTGAAAATTGAGCTCCCATAGGATCCAGCTATGCCACTAGGGTATATCCCTAGGAACACAAAAACACAATACAAAAATACCTCTTGCACACCTATATTCATCGCAGTGCTATTTACAATAGCCAGACTCTGGAAACAACCAAGATGCTCTTCAACAGATGAATGACTAAAGAAACTGTGGTACATATACACAATGAAATATTATGCAGTCATCAGAAGAGATGAAGTCATGAAATTTTCCTATACATGGATGTACATAGAACCCATATGCTGAGTGAAATAAGTCAGAGATAGACACAGAATAGTCTCACTCATCTCTGGGTTATAAGCATTATTGTAACAATGCCCACAGACAATAGAGATGAGGGCTGGAAGGACCAGCTCACATTATGAAGCTCACCACAAAGAATGGTGAGTGAAGTTAGAGAAATAACTACACTAACAATTATCATGACAATGTTAATGAGTGAAAGGAGTAGAATGCCTGTCTTGAATACAGGAGGTGAGGTGTTGGGGAGGAGCGAGATGGAGGGCACTGGTAGTGGGAATGTTGCACTGGTGAGGGGTTGTTCTTTTTATGACTGAATCACAATTACAAACATGTTTGTAATCATGGTGCTTAAATAAATATATTATTTAAAAGAAAAAATAAATAGACAAATTGTTATGATTAACAAAATGGAACATGCTACTAGAATAATTCCTGGGAATTACTTTGTTTTAGAGATAACTGAGACAGAAATACATTTAGAAGAGTACCCAAGAAGAAAACTCAAAAGAAACATTAAAACAAAACAAAACATGATTAATCCTATGAAATGTAATGGGATTGAATAGCCAGGAAGATAATGATATCTTTGCAAAGATCTTTTGTGCATTTTTATCTCTGTTTTTCAGGGCATTCGTGAAAGAGAAATGGCTCATAATTATCATTAATTTTGAGATGTGGAGCTAGAACTAAGGTCAGTTAAGCTGCACAACTAATCAGAGGATGAGGCCACAGTTTAAATGTGATCATTCAATTCTAAGCCCATCCTTACCTACTGTAAAGCAACAAAAAATGCATTTTTATTTCCACAGTGGAATAATGAGTTTGATTAGAACCATTTTATAAGAGATGAGTGAACTTTTTCCTTTGAAGATGTTCACCTGAATAATTTGGAAACATGATTAGAAGCCTTAATTATAGACATTAGTTATCTATAATCTCTTAATGTTTTGTTGTAAATATATACTAAGTCTCTGAGGAATGTACATTTTTCAGAAGAGATTTCAAGCAACTTCACTCTCTTAATACTGACTAGAACTTTAGCCATTCTTGGCTTCCTACTCTGGTGACCTCAGTTAGGCTATGGATAAATAGGGCTTGGTGCTTAAACAAACTGAAGACAATAGTCTTGATTACAGCACTCAAAATTACAAAGATATTAGTTATTCATTTTTAAGAAAGTTAGAAAATGAAAGACTAAAGTTTTATTATACAGCATCTCAAGTATACAGGTTGATTTTTTTTTTCAAATAAATGCACACAGATAACTACCATCAAAATATGGAAGGTTTCTTTCAACTGCACCACATTGGAATATCTATAAAAATGACTGTTTTCACAGTAGTTTCTCAGTAGGATGGATAGGAAAATGACCCTTTAGTATTTAGATTTATTGAGCAGACATAAAAATTATTTTTAAACTTCAGGGGGGCATAGATATTTAAAAAAAAACTATTTTCTTTTCTTTTCTTTTTTTTGTTTGTTTGTTTGTTTTTGTTTTTCAGCCATACCCGGTGACGCTCTGGGGTCATTCTTGGCTATGAGCTCAGAAATCGCTCCTGGCTTGGTGCACTGGTGAGGGGTGGGGGTTCTTTTTATGACTGAAACCCAATTACAAACACTGGGGGAATCGAACCACTGTATGTCCTAGGATAGAGTATGCAAGGCAGATACCTTGCACCACCACTCCAGCCCCAACCCTATTCTTTATTGGGATGGGTAAAGCATATAGTTGACATATATGGACATCCTAGTTTTGACTTTTATTCTATAATATTTTATCTTTTTTTAAATAAATTATCTTTATTTAAACACTGTGATTACAAATATAATTGTAGTTGTATGATTACAGTCATGTAAAGAACACCCCCCTTCACCAGTGCAGGATTCCCACCACCAATTTCCCGGATCTGCCTACTCCCCACCCCACCCACACCTGTACTTGAGACAGGCTTTCTTTTTCCCTCATTCATTTACATTGTTATGATAGTTTTCAGTGTAGTTATTTCTCTAACTGCACTTATCACTCTATGTGGTGAGCTTCATGTCATGAGCAGCACCTACATGGGAAGATGGGGGGAAATAAGGGTTGGGACTGAGGCAGTAAAATATTAGAAATGCGATTTGTAGGGCAGTATCAAGGTCACAATACAAGATGGATGTTATGGATATATAAAATATATGCATACAATACTATCAATAGGAAAACAAGGAGAAAAAAATTCCAGTGACTGTCCCAACATAAACCAGTGCTAGAACGGCCGGCCCTCCTCCCAAAGCGCATTCCCATTAGTATAGGTAGAGGTAGGGGGAAAGCCTGTTGACCCCTATGGAGTCCACCTAGACCAGCGCTCAGGGAAGGCCTGAAGTTCAAGGGAGAAAAAGGGGGATGACTGGGGGCCTGCCAAGCCTCCCAGCACTCCCCAGGCTAGAGAGAAGGGCTCCGGTATGGGGCCTCCCCAAACCCCATACCTGGCAAGAGCTAGTCTCCAGAATCAAAGAGGAAAACAGAAGCCAGATGTCTGCCTGCCCTCCTCCCCATGCACAATATTTTATCTTAAAGTAGCACACAGACTTGATTTCCTTCTGAGAAGCAATTTGTTGCTTCCACATAGTCGAAGTCTTACTAAAACCACTTCTGGTACTCTAGGGTTAAATGAAGGCAGTAGGTCTATATAAATGATCACACCTGATAGCTCTGCCCATGCTGAGGATATTCAGAGGAAAGGGCAAGTGATTCACTCATAGCCAGTATACTGCCGTGAGACTCTGGAACAGACACCCAATTTTTCAGTTGGTGTTGAGTGGTAAGAGATCTGAAGAGTTAGTATAGTGCTCTTACAACAAGAGGAAAAGGCATCAGAGAAAAGAGTCAAAATCAAGGATAATGTACCTAACAGACTGAGAAAAGTAAAATTGATCTGCTGACATGGTTGATTACTATATCTACCCATGTGTAAAACTTTTAACACTCAATGGATTCTTGTATAAACAAGTTTGATTTCAGTTGTATGTCATGTACAGTCAAAATTATCTTCTCAATATGTGTTAGGGTTAAATTGCACTTCATTAAAAAATAAGGGATCTTTTCTTCACTATAAAAAGGTGTGCCAAAAGTAAAAGAAGATTGGAGCTTGAATTGCTACACAAAAGAATGAAAAACTTGATTTTATGGACAAGAATGATAAATACTTATATTAAAAATATTTGCATTGTGGGGTTCGGCAGGCCTCCGCCATGCTAGAGACCTTCTTAACCAGGCCTGGGAGGGGTGCAGGACTTGGGTGACCCCAGCACCCCTCTACTGCCTTGCTCCAGAACTCCAGAGCTTCCCCGGACCACATGCCTGGGCAAGCCAGCGAGGTGGGTCCCTCGGGGGAGCTTGAAGGTTACCCTAGGCTTTACTTGTGGGTTGCACTAAAGCAGTCACTGGTAATCTTTTACCAGTCTATATTTTCAAAACCGCACGGGGGGCTAGTGACCTGCATGCACAAGATACATTAATAGTTCTCACTATCATTGAATTATGTTTTTGTGTATGCAGAATGTCCATTTTGTACTCTGCCCTTTCACACACCCCTACAAAATACTATTTTCTTTTAACTCTCTCACCCCCTATCATCATTACTCCACATTTACCCTTTTTAACTTAAGTACAGTAGAATCCTAAGTCATAGACCATAGTAGTGGCCTGGAGTTAATACCCCCCCCCCCAACTATTCCAAAAGCCATAGAATGTACAAGTATGTCTTTTCAACATTTTATGTGTGTTTTCTTTGACGGCTATAACTCTTGCTGAATATTTTCTTATACACTGACGATTTCCCTTTTTTTTTTTTTTTTAATCTTTTCTTCTCTTTGTGAACTATTCAATAGGGAATTTGGTGAAAGAGTCCCTCAGTTTAATGCTTATGTTTGAACCAAGTCATGGGTATTGTAGGATGTGTTCTTACGCCCCCATATACTCCGCTAACACCACGTGGCTTTATTTCGTGTTTGTTTAGGCACATTAAAATGGGAAAATACTATACATACAAATAAGTTCTTATCTAATAAAGATGGGAACACACAAATCTTGTAGTGCAATGGGACCTTACACCCTGAACATTGACATAATGACCTAGCATAGGCCTCAGAAGAATGGGCATTCTCCATTCACCCCTGATCTAGGGAAGACATCTATGAAACATTCAAGGTTGTCTATAACATCACCTGGAGGCAATCCTCTATCAGGGAAGACTTACCACTGCTCTGACATCGACCTACTCAAAAGAGACTTCCCTTAACACTGAGAAGACTTAACAACAACAATGACCTGCTTACTGGACTGTTAAATAATGAATAATAGCTGTTAATAAATGAAGTGATTGGCCAAGTACGTTGAGTTGCCATGAATGCAGATCTATTAGCTAGCTACCAACTCTGACTCATGACCTATTTTCAAGTACATTATTAATGCCTTGTGAGGGACACAGAACAATCAAGTGAACTCTTTACTTGTACTTAAATGAAATAATCTTCTAAGAACCTAAAGGTTCTAGGAACTAGGAATATGATTTTAGAGGCATAGCACATGACCAGCATATAAGGCCCATCCAAGGACCCCATTTTGTTCCCTGAGAATGACCAGAGCATGATCTGAGGACACAACCAAGAATAATTCCTGAGTACTACCAGATAAGGAGGAGGGTGGCCATACTTGATCCAAAAAATAGCCCTGGTGATATCAGTCTAAAGCCAAGAAAAAATCGTATGGTAAAATTTTGCCTTATTATTCCATAACATGAAAATAAATTAATAAAAATTATTTTATTCTCATAATAGTTTTATCTAAAGATATCCAAGAAATGTTGAAATAATGGCTGCATTTACAGATTTCACAGATGGGGCTGAAACATGTCCCATTTCAGAATAATGGGCATGAACTAAAATAATTAACACTTAACACCCAATTAAATGAGTAACATTAAGGTCCCAACCATATTGTAAAGGCCATCTTCACAAGTGATTAGCTGATAGTAGAAGTCAGTAAAAGGGGTACAGAAGAGATAACTGTGGTAAAACTCTGAACTAATACAACTTAATTACCTGAAAAAAATTTTGATCAGTTATATTAGGGTGGAAGATTTTTTCTTTATTGATAGACTATGCCTTACCATATAGTTTTTTTTGTTGTTGTTGTTGGTTTTTTTTTTTTTTTTTTTTTTTTTTTTTGGGTTTTTGGGCCACACCTGGCGTTGCTCAGGGGTTACTCCTGGCTGTCTGCTCAGAAATAGCTCCTGGCAGGCACGGGGGACCATATGGGACACCGGGATTTGAACCAACCACCTTAGGTCCTGGATTGGCTGCTTGCAAGGCAAACAGTGCTGTGCTATCTCTCCGGGCCCGCCTTACCATATTTTTTATCTAAAAATTACTACAGAGTTTAGGAAGAGCTCAGTACATAGCTAATCATAGCCTGCTCAATTGATTATAGCATGAACTGCTTGCACATGAATAGAGAAGCTTCAACTGCATAGCATAAAAGACTGGATATGGCAGAGTTATTTATTATATTATTTGTTAAACTTCAAAAACAAGACCAATGCCTAATGCTGAAAAACTAATGAATTGTTCAAATTCAAATATGTATCTATAATAATAGTATAGAAGTGTGGAGGGATCTTCTATTTGCAAGTTTAATAGAAAACAGTAATTCAAAGCTCATTAAATTTTTCAAAAAGAAAGTGAAAAATTAATAATAACATGATGAATTTATTTGGTAACAAATTTTTTAAAATCATTGACATAATTGAGTTGTTATAATCCTTTGTATGTTCAAGGGAGATATTTGTAAAATATCAAAGTAACTCACAAGACTTGATTATATTCTTTATACTAATAGGCAAATAGCATAGAGGGGAAAATAAGCAAGACATCATATACCATACTAATAATTCTAGTAAGTCAAAGGTGAATAAAAAGCTCTCTCCTTTCCTGAAGCAAAATATTAATTTTTTTTGGGGGGGTCACACCTGGCAATGCTCAGGGGTTACTCCGGGCTCTATGCTCAGAAATCGCTCCTGGCAGGCTCAGGGGACTATATGGGATGCCAGGATTTGAACCACTGACCTTCTGCATGCAAGGAGAATGCATTACCTCCATGCTATCTCTCCAGCCCCCAAATATTAAATTCTTAGTAGAGTGATATGGATAATTTGCATTTTATAGTAGTAAAGGATAATACATAATAGGGTTTTAGAATAGTTTTTCAAAACCTTCATCTTAATTTACCATATTCATAACCTTATTAACATCTATACTTTATAGAAAGGAAATCTTTTGCATTCTTTATTTTTTCTTATTTTTATTTTTTTTTATGGGATCAGAGTGATAGTAGAGCTGTAAGGGCACTTGCATTGGACATGGCTGATCCAGATTTGATTGCCAGCATCCCAAATGGTTCCCTGACCACCAACAGGAGTAATTAATTTCTGAGCATTGCCAGGTGTGGCCCCAAAACAAAACAAAAACTTAAGAGCAGACATTGTTATATAAACATAAATTGTCAATTTCTTTTCTCTCTCTCTCTCTCTCATCTATGTGTGTGTGTGTGTGTGTGTGTGTGTGTGTGTGTGTGTGTGTGTGTGTGTGTGTGTGTATGTGTGTGAAGAAGGGAGGGAGGAAGAGACAGAGCCATATGAACTGGGATCAATTACATGCAAGTCAAGTGTTTTAACTTTTATAATCTCTCTCTGATCTCTTTTATATTTTTGTAAATATCTTTATTTAAGTATTATGATTACAAGCATGCTTGTAGTTGGGTTTTATTTTATAAAAAAAAAATAACAATCCCTTCATCAGTGCAACATTCTCACCACCAATACTCTCCATCTCCCTCCTTCCCCAACCCTTGCCTGTATTCAAGACAGGCATTCTATTTCTCTCATTTACTACTAATGTCATGGTAATTGTCAGTGTTGTTCTTTCTCTAATTGAATTCACCACTCTTTGTGGTAAGCATCATGTGGTGGGCTAGACTTTCTAGCTCTCATCTCTATTGTCTCTATGTATTATTATAATAATGTATTTTATTTTTATTAAAAAGCATAGATGACTGAGACTATTCTGTCTCTCTCTCTCCCTCTGACTTATTTCACTCAGCATAATAGTTTTCATATCCATCCATGTATAGGAAAATTTAAGGACTTTATTTTATTTTCTTACAACTGCATAGTATTCCATTGTACCACAGTTTCTTTAGTTATTTATCCATTGAAAGGCATCTCTGCTCTTTCCAGATTCTGGCTACTGTAAATAGAACTGCATTGAATATAGGTGTGCAGAAGGCCTTTTTGTGTTGTGTTTTTGTGTTCTTTGGGTATATCTCAAGGAGTGGTAAAGCTGGATCAAATGGTAGCTCTATTTCCAGTGTTTTGAAGAATCTCCATATTGTTTTCCATAAAGGCTGAACAAGAAAGCATTGCCACAAGTAGTAAATAAGAGTTCCTTTCTCCCAACATCCTTGCCAGTACTGATAGTTCTTATACTTTGTGATGTGTGCCAGTCTCTTTGTGAAATGAGATGGTACCTCATTGTGGTTATGATTTGCATCTTCCTGATTATTATTGATATTGAGCATTTTTTCATGTGCCTTTAAGCCATTTGTATTTCTTCTTTGAGTAATTGTCTGTTCATTTCTTCTTCCCATTTTTTGATGGGATTAGATTTTTTCCTAAGGTTCTGTTAGTACCTTGTATATTTTAGATATTAGCCCCTTATCTGATGGCTTTGGGTAAATAGTTTTTCCCACTCTGTGTGTGGCCTTTGAATCCTCATCACTATTCCCTTTGAGGTGCAGAAGCTTCTCAGCTTAATATAGTACTATCTGTTTATCTCCACTTCCACTTGTTTGGAGAGTTCTGTTTCCTCCTTGAAGATGTCTTTAGTCTCAATGTCATGGAGTGTTTTGCCTATATGTTCTTCTATATAGCTTATGATTTCAGTTCTAATATCAAGGACTTTAATCCATTTACATTTGACCTTTGTGCAGGGTGTTAAATGGAGGTCCAAGTTTGCTTTTTTTGCATGTGGCTGAACAGTTATTCCAGCAGCATTTGTTTAAAGGGCTTTCCTTGCTCCATTTTACGTTTCTTTCCCCTTTGTCAAAGATTAATTGGTTGTATGTCTGGGAACATTCTCTGAATACTGTCTATTCCACTGATTTGAGTGTCTGTCTTTATTCTAATACCATGCTGTTTTAATGACTTTGTGGTATAATTTAAAGTTGGGGAAAGTGATGCCTCCATATTCTTTTTCCTAAGGGTTGCTTTAGCTATTCCTAGGTATTTATTGTTCCAAATGAATTTCAGGAGTGTTTGATACACTTCCTTGAAAAAGTGTTACGGTTATTCTTAGAGAAATTGTGTTATATCTGTACAAAACTTTAGGAAGTATTGCCATTTTAATGATGTTAATCCTTGCAATGATTGAACAGGATATGTGCCTACATTTCCTTGTGTCCTTTTTTTCTTTATTTCTTGAAGCAGTGTTTTGCAGTTTTCTTTGTATAGATCCTTCACTTTTTTAGTTAAGTTTACTCCAAGATATTTGAGATTGTGCAGCACTAATGCCAATGAAATTGTTTTTTAATTTTTATTTCTTCACTATCATTATTGGTATATAAGAAGGCCATTAATTTTTGCGTTTTAATTTTGTAGCCTGCCACATTGCTAAATAAATCTATTGTTTTTAGAAGCTTTTTGGTAGGTTTTCTTTTTTTGTTTGTTTTTGGGTCACACCTGGCAGCACTCAGGGGTTACTCCTGGATCTACACTCAGAACTCGCTCCTGGCCAGTTTGGGGAACCATATGGGATGCCAGGATTTGAACCACCATCCTTCTGCATGCAAGGCAAATGCACTACCTCCATGCTATCTCTCTAGCCCCATCTTTAGGATTTTCTAAATATAATATTATGTCATCTCAAACAGTGAGAGCTTGACATTTTTTTCCTATCTAGATGCCCTAGATAGATTTTTCTTGCCTAATTTTTATGGCAAGTACTATGTTGAATAGGAGTGTTGAGAGAGGGTGACCTTTCTTGTACCAGATTTTTGAAGAAAGGTTTTTAGTTTATCCCCATTGAAAATAATATTTGCCATTGGATGTGAAAATGGCTTTGAATGTATTGAGAAAAGTTCCATCCATTCCCTTCTTGTTGAGAGTTTTTATCATGAATGAACGTTGGACTTTATCAAATGCTTTCTTCACATCTATTGATATGATTATATGGTTTCTAATTTTTTTTATTAATAAGGTATATTATGTTGATTGATTTACATATGTTAAACCATCCTAGCATTCTTGGAATGAATCTTACTTAGTCATGGTGTATGATATTAGGTGTTGGATCCTATATGCCAGAATTTTGTTGAGGATCTTTGCAGTTGTGTTCATCAGGGTTATTGGTCTGTAGTTTTCTTTTTTGCAGCATCTCTGTCAGGTTTTGGTATCATGGTGACATTACCTTCATAGAAACTATTAGGGAGTGTTTCTGCCTCTTCAATTTCCTGCAAGAGCCTAAAAAAGATTGTAGTAGTTCTTCTAGAAAGGTTTAAAAGAATTCATTAGTGAATCCATCTGGGCCTGGGCTTTTTGTTTTGGGAAAGACTTTTGATTACCATTTTAAATTTCTCAATAGTAACAGGTGTGTTTAGGTATTCTAGATCATCATGTTTTATCCATGGGAGTCCAAGTATTTATCCAATTTTCCAAGTTCTCATGTTTTGTGGCACAGAATTTCTCAAAGTAGTCTCTGTTTACCCTTTGAATCTCTGTATTGTCTGTAGTGATCTCCCCCTTTTAATTTCTAATCCAGTTTATTAAGTTTTTCTCTCTACTTTTCTTTGTGAATTTGCTAGTGGTTTATCAATCTTGTTCATTTTTTCAAATAACCAACTTTTGATTTTGTTGATCTTTCTGATGTTTTTGGGTTTCCAGTTCATTGATTTCTGCTCTAAGCTTTGTTATTTCTTTCTGCCTACTTATTTTTTGTTCATTTTGCTAATCATTTTCTAATTATATAAGCTGAGTCATTAAGCTATTTTGTAGGCCCCTTCTTCCTACCTGATGTGTGCTTGCAAATCTATAATTTTTCCTTTTAATACCGATTTTACTATGTCCCACAAATTCTGATAGTTTGTGTCTTCATTGTCATTTGTTTCTAGGAATATTTTGATATTCACTTTGATTTTATCTTTGATCCACTTGTTCAGTAGTGAGCTGTTTATTTTCCAGGTTTTTAAGTTTTTCTTCTGTGTCTCTCTATAGTTCACTTCTAATTTCAGTGCCTTGTGATCTGAAAAGGTAGTCTATACAATTTCTATCATCTTGATTTTATGAAGGTATGCTTTATGGGCCAGTATGTGGTCTATTCTGGAAAATTATCCATGTTCATTAGAAAAAATGAGTATCCAGTTGGTTCATCTTTGTCCCTTATAATATTTTTTAGTCTAAAGTTTGTGTCATCTATTATTAATATGGCCAATCCAGCTTTTTTTAGGGCAGTTGTTTTTTGGATGAATTTCCTCCAACCTTTGATTTTGAGTCTATGTTTGTTCTGAGTATTCAGGTGTGTTTCTTGTAGGCAGAAGAATGTTGAATTCATCTTTTTGATTCATTTTGCCACTCTGTGTCTCTTAACTAGTGCATTTAGTCCATTGATGTTGAGAGAGATAACTGTCATGGGATTTAGTGTAATTTTTGTGTAGAAGTTTTGTATGTCTGTGGGTCTGTCTTGTCTTTTTTTTTTTTTTTTTTTTTGGTCCCCCAATTCACAATACAGACCAGGCAAAGAACTTGTGTTGAGGTGTATATGGGGTGCATTTACTGTACCTCCTCTTTCTATACAGTCAGTGTAAAGAACACAGCCTGTGGTAAGAATTGGAAGGCCTTATCTTATCTTTTCTTTTTTTTTTTTTGATTTATATATATATAATACTTCACCATTGCAACATTCCCATGAACAATATCCCAAGTATCCTTCCTCCCCACCCCCACACCAGCCTGTTCTCTAGACAGGCTTTCTACTTCTCTCATTCAGTCATATTTTGCTATGATAGTTCTCAGTGTAATTATTTCTGTGACTGCACTAAACGGTCCCTGTGGTGAGCTTCATGTTGGGATCTGGACCCTCCAGTCCTCCTCTATTTTGTCTCTGAGAATCATCACACAAATGTTTTTCATTTTTCTTAAAACCCATAGATGAGGGAGACCATTCTGTGTTTATCTCTCTCCCTCTGACTTATTTCACTCAGCATAATAGATTCCATGTACATCCATAAATAGGAAAATTTCATGACTTCATCTCTTTTGATGGCTGCATCTCCATATCGCTTTCCACAAAGGTTGGACCAGATGGCATTCCCACCAGCAGTGAATAAGAGTTCCTTTCTCTCCACATCCCCACCAGCACTGCTTGTTCTCATTCTTTTTTTTTGTTTTTTTTTGTTTTGGGTCACACCCGGCGGTGCTCAGGGATTACTCCTGGCTGTCTGCTCAGAAATAGCTCCTGGCAGGCACGGGGGACCATATGGGACACCGGGATTCGAACCAACCACCTTTGGTCCTGGATCGGCTGCTTGCAAGGCAAACGCCGCTGTGCTATCTCTCCGGGCCCTCTTGTTCTCATTCTTCCTGATGTGTGCCAATCTCTGTGGCGTGAGATGGTACCTCATAGTTGTTTTGATTTGCATCTCCCTGATGATTAGTGATGTGGAGCATTTTTTCATACGCCTTTTAGCCATTTATATTTCTTTTTTGTCAAAGTGTCTGTTCATTTCTTCTCCCCATTTTTTGATGAAGTTACATGCTTTTTTCTTGTAAAGTTCTGTCAGTGCCTTGTATATTTTGGATATTAACCCTTATCAGATGGGTATTGGGTGAATAGTTTCTTCCACTCAGTGGGTGGCTCTTGTATTCTGGGCACTATTTCCTTTGAGGAGCAGAAGCTTCTCAGCTTAATATAGTCCCATTTATTTATTTATGCTTTCACTTGTTTGGAGAGTATGGTTTCCTCTTTAAAAATACCTTTAGTCTCAATGTCATGGTGTTTGACCTACATGTTGTTCTATATACTTTTCTGTCTCATCTTAAAGTAGACCTATCAGTTTTTCTTTTTCTTTCTTTTTTTTTTTTTGGGCCACACCCGGCGGTGCTCAGGGGTTACTCCTGGCTGTCTGCTCAGAAATAGCTCCTGGCAGGCATGGGGAACCATATGGGACACCGGGATTCGAACCAACCACCTTTGGTCCTGGATCGGCTGCTTGCAAGGCAAACGCCGCTGTGCTATCTCTCCGGGCCCTATCAGTTTTTCTTTTAAGGCTGGTTTTGAGTCTGTAAAGTTTCTGAGCTGTTGTTTATCCATAAAGCTATGTATACTTCCTTCAAACCTGAACATGAGTCTAGAGAACCCATGTTCTCTCTCCTTTTTTGTTTTTATTTTGGGGCCATATCCTGCAGTAATCAAGGGTTACTCCTCGCTCTGCATTTAGGAATCACTTCTGGTGAACTCTGGGACCATATGAGAGACAAGGAATAGAACCTGGGTTGCTGAGTAAAAAGCAAATGTCTTATCCTCTGTACTATCTTTCCCACCCTCTGCGTTCTCTCTTAATCATGTACTTTCTCTTCCTTGTTATGTTTCCTAAATAAAACTAGTTTGTTTTAAATCTTAATCAACATAAGAAAACTCACATGGCTCACAAGATTTGGATAACTTTGGCCTATATTTGCTGTTATTTATTCAATTTTTTTTAAGTTTTTAGATCACACCCTACATTGCTCAGAGGGTACTCCTGGCTCTGGGCTTCTGAGTAATTCCTGTGCTCTGGAACCATATGCGATTCAGGGGATCAAATGTAGGTGAGGCATGTGCAAGGTAAGCACTGTACTAACTCTCCAGCTTCGATTTTATCTTCTGAGCCATTGATTTCTCTGATTATAGACAGAATGCCTGACTGAGATTCACATTTAAGCTCCCTGATACAGGATAGAGCTGGTTCCTATGATAACCATTATGGGTAGTTAGAAGGTACCCATTTATTAATACTATTTAAAGATAAAGGTATAATCTCCTTTTTGCCCTGTTTTAGTATATGGTCTGTTGGAAGGGTACATTCAACAGTGCTCAGGAATTACTCTTGACTTAGTTCTCAGGTTGATACCTGAGATACTCTTGGCAATACCTTGAATCATATGTGGTACTGGGGATTAAGGTCATATTGGCTAAGTGCTAGATTTAGTCATAAACCTTTTAGCCATATGTGACTTAATTTTTTGTTTATTTGTTTGGGTTCACACCCAGTGCTCAGGGTTTATTCCTGGCTCTGAATTTAGGGATTACTTCTAATGGTGAACAGGGGATCATATAGAATGCAGAAGATCAAACCAAAATCTGTTGCATATAGGCATCTGCTTGACCACTTGTCCTATCACTTTGACCCACAAAGTGTTCTTGTTTTATTTTTTCTTTTTTGTCATTTATTTATTTACTTATTTATTTATTTATTTATTTATTTATTTATTTATTTATTTATTCATGCCTCACAGTGCTTAGGGCTTATTCTTGGTTCTCTAGTTCTTTGTTTAGTGACTACTCATGGTGGGGTTTGGGAAACATTGTGTGGTACTGGGAATTGAACCTGAATTAGTAGCATAACAAAGCAAATGCCTCACCCAATGTACTCCCCAGCACCCCATATAACATAATTCTTTTCGGGGGGGAGGGGTCACACCTAGAGGTGCTCAGGAGTTACTCCTGGCTCTGCAATCAGAAATTACCCCTGGCAGGCTCTGGTGACCATATTGGATGCCTGGCTTTGAAACTGTGTTAGCCATGTGCAAGACAAACACCCTGCTGCTGTTCTATCGCTCTGGCTCCTCAAGTGACTAAATTTTTAAGTGTGATCTTTACTTCCCCTTAAGTTCTACCAAATTTGATTAAATGATACAGAAATAAACTAGAAAAACATAGGTTACAAAAAAGACCTAAGTATTTTTTTAGTTCTCATTATAGGTCTAACTTTTTTTTTTTCATGGATAATGAACAAGTATACATCAAAAGTTCATATATTCTGGGTCCTGTAAGACCCTGGCAACCATAACAATGGCATGTGATCACCCCTATTTTCAGTACCTTAATCACACATTGCCCCATAAACACCATCAGAAGTAATCCCTGGCACAAAGTCAGGAATAAATCTTGGGCCCATCCAGATGTGGCCCCCAAAACAATAACATACAAACAAAAACTAACAAAGCAGGAAATAGTAACCTGGGTTTTACTATCAGACATTTTTCTGCATAATGTGTAGTAGCTGCTTTGCATGAATCCCTAAGCTATCTTAAAGGGGCTCAGAGATTTCAATATCTTCCATTATTTCTCTGCCCAGGAAACTACTTTATGATCTCTTTCATTCATCCATCCCACCTGATCCCTTAGAAAGGAGAGAAATGTCTGCACCTAGAGTCACTAACTGTCACAAGGCCTTAGGTCTGGTAGCTTTGACCTGTGCCTTAGCATTCCTGTGAAAACATCAGTTTCATCATCTGTTTGCAGACCCTTGGCCAGAGAACTCAGACTGTGAAGAATTAACCATCATACTCTGTTCTCTTTGAACCAGGTAGTAAGGCAGCCCTTCCCGAACCTGGCACAATTTGAGTGACCATCAACATCATCTCCCAGTAGCCTACACCTCCTCCTGAGGCTGTTTACATGCACAAACATATCCTGATTCTAGTTTACTGAGAGACCTCTTTATATACAATCCTTTGTTTATTTCCAAAATGTTTCTTCAGCAGGTGCCTGGAAGAGGACAATGTCCTAAGAATATGATAGTACTCTTTGTACCCTTGGCATTCAGTGATGCTTAAGGTAAGATTGGCAGTCAGATTACCTAATTTATGGCCAGAAAAATAGTACAGCTATTCAGCTCTTGGCCATAATGACCCTGGTTTGAACCCTGGCACCACACATGAAACCCTGAACACTGCCAGAAGTGACTCATAAGCATGAGCCAGGAGTAAATGCTGAGTACCATGGATGTGTACCCCTAAAAATAAGATTGGCTTACTTAAATCCCATTCTGTAGCTTTGGGTTGCATATGCATGTTTTTTTAATCCTTGGTTTATCCATTTTAAATAGAAAAATCAATATAGAGAATAACTATTAAGTAGGGATAATCATAGTTCATGTCTCATAGAATTATACTAAGCATCAATCAATAATACATGTAAAAAATTATCCTCATACCTGGGTCATTATCACTAGCATAGTCATCTGACTGTAACAATTAATTACAATGACAGACTTATTAGAATTCTATGTGTGCTAAGATTTCTAAGCATTGGGGGGCTGGAGAGATAGGAGCATGAAGGTAGGGTGTTTGCCTTGCAAGCAAAAGGACGGTGGTTCAAATCCTGGCATCCCATATGGTCCCCCCTTGCCTGTTGGGGGCGATTTCTGAGCATAGAGCTAGTAGTAACCCCTGAGCACTGCTGGGTGTGATCCAAAAACCAAAAAAAAAAATTAATGAAATTTCTGAAATAAACTAATTTATATTAAAATGTCCCTTAAGGAGGCACCACTCTGATATGAACTTTACAGATAAGGTAACAGTTGCAACAATACTCAACAAAGCAGTTTGTGGGCCACACAGTTATGACTTAGCTCAGAGCAGTACAGCCCTGTGTAGCACTTGCTCTAAGATAGAGTCATGATCAGTTTGTCAACATATTTTATAGTCGTTAAATGCACTTCAGTAGGTGAAGTGAGAAGTACAAAACTTTATAAGAAGTAGTGTTTTATTTCAAGTCTCAGTAATCTCTTTTGGGAACATAACTGAAATAACAAGGCACAGTCCTCAAATAAACAGAGCAAACCTAACACAGGTTTGAGAAAGGAAAGGGTAAGCCATGGTTAACCAATGTGGTCAAGAGAGACTTCAATATATAGACAGTGCCTAGAACATAGAAGCTCTTAATTCTCTGATAACTGGATGTTAGGCAGGCAGTGGATGGTAAGGACTGGAAGAATGTGAGATAAAGAGAAAGAAAAACACTCCCTAAGATTATGGGGAACTAAATAAAATAAAATACCAAATTTGCTTCAGTTTTTAATTTAGAGTAATTCTAAATGTATGTATTTCCAGACACAGTGAAAGAAAACTGTCTTTGTGAAGCTCTATGACCTATTTAACCTAAAAGGTACATACTGAGGTATTGTGGGTAAAGTACGTGAAGTGTCTTCAAAATAGAAGTAACAAGAAACAGTGCACCCAAATCTCATCAACCCTAGGTCTGGAGGGCACAATTATTTTGGTTCTAAACCAAGTTCTAAACAGCTTCATAAAGTACTTACAGGAGAATCAAAGGCATTCTATATTTTTCAGTAAGTTTTACATAATTGCAACTAGAAAGCTGCTAAAATCAATATGCTACATGGTAGCAGCACAAAAAAAAAACTATGTAACTCATTTGACAATAATCTAATACTATAAATCTATAATAGTTTTGAAACCAGGAGAAAAGAAAACATCCATGATTATTGAACATGAATAATATCTACTGCTTTACATAAATGCTTGACTGCAAATCCCAAATAATAATGACAATATAAAAGCCCAGTGTTAAGTTGACACTGGTATAGGATTGGTGATGGGAATCTATATGCATGAAATTCAATCGTGAATCTGTGAAGAATTTGTAAATCATGGTGCCTCAATAAAAGAAAAAGTTTTTTAGAAGCCCAGTTTTATTAGGCAATGCTTAATTACACAGAACTACGTGATCTAGATTTTTATTTATAAAAGAATTTATGACCATAGTGCAAGCAAAGAGTCATGCATGAGTACACACTTTGGTTGGCGGTTGGCGGCATATCATTCCTGCCACTAAGACTATAATATAGAAAGTTCTTTGCATTTGACATGATTATAAAATTGGTGAGGACACCAAGATAATGCAGTGTTAGCTTCAAATCCAGGAAAGAGGCATACTGTCTTAGAACACATAATTCAGCCAGTGGTTTTTGATTTCTGTACACTTGAAGACTGATCAAAGAGAAAAAAAACAAAATACATTATTTATAATATTTGTATTTTTGTTTCAAAATCTAACACAAAATAAATACAAAATAATATGAATATATATTTATCATAAAAATAAAAATTCTTGGGCTGGAGAGATAGCATGGAGGTAGGGCATTTGCCTTACAGGCAAAAGGACAGTGGTTTGAATCCCAGCATTCCATATAGTCCCCCAAGCCTGCCAGGAGTGATTTCTGAGTGTAAAGCCTGGAGTAACCCCTGAGCACTGCTGGGTATGACCCCAAAACAAAAAACAAAAAACAACAAAAAAATTATTGGACAGGAGTGATAGTTCAAATGATAGAGTACTTGATTTGCACTCAGCAATACAGTTTAGCCCCTGACATTCTTTATGGTCCCCTGAGCCCTCCAGGAGTGATTTTTGAGTGTAGACCCAGGAGAAACCCATGTATACTGCTGTATGTGCCCTCCAAAAATTATTCACATAAATTTTATACTTATTTCCATTTAAAATAATAAGTAACTGAGACATAAAACAAAATTCTAATAGAACATCCTAAACTTTCTTTAGTTAGTTTGTTTTGCATTTTGGGGAAACACTTCATGTGCTCAGGGACCATTACTACTTCATGCTCAGGAGTGACCCTGCTTTGCTTAATGGGTTGCATGTGGTGTCAGGAATCAAACTAAAGTTGACCACATGTGAAATAAACAAATTGAACCTGCTGTTCAATTTTCTGGCCCAGGTCCTGAGTTTTTATTGGTTTTAATCATCATGATTTGCAATGCGTGTCATGCATCTAAGATTTCAGGCATACAATGTCCCAACACCACAATCCCCACTGGAGAGTTTCCATGCTTCCATTATTATATGTGTTCCATCCTCAAACATATTCCCTTGTCCACATATCCTATCATAATATGTTCATTTGATTCTATAGACCAGTTTACAGATTCTGTTGTTTGGGCCTTTATTATATTCAACTAACATGAATATAAGATCTGTTGTGACATCTCTGTAGTACACATTTGATGTTTGATAACTAGGATTGCCGGATTATTTCAGAGAGAAGGGCTACATTAACATCCATTCTGTGTCTATTTGCTGTTTATCACTGACAAAGCTGAAAATTTCTTTTCATACAAATGAATAGCCAAAATATGACCAATAATTTAATAGCTCTGTAACCAAGAGATGGATATTCTTTTTCTGGTGATATCCAAATTGAGACAATACTGAAATTTATGCTTGGATAAAGATATCAGAAGGAAACTAAAGCAGATTTTCTTTTTCATAAGGATTAAGTGCAATCAATCAGCATCTTTCACAAAAGGATTATTAATCAAGAAGTTATCTTTATGCTGAACCCACTTTTCAGGGTAATAATAGTTAAAGTTCTGAGTTAACACTCTTTTATTTTTCCGGCCACACCCGTTTGATGCTCAGGAGTTACTTCCTGGCTAAGGGCTCAGAAATTGCCCCTGGCTTGGGAGGACCATATGGGACACTGGGGGATCAAACCATGTCCTTCCTTGGCTAGCGCTTGCAAGGCAGACACCTTACCTCTAGCGCCACCTCACTGGCCCCGTGAGTTAACACTCTTAATTATGACTTATGGTCCTCAAACTACAGCCTGCGGGCCACATATTGTATTTATTCCCATTTTGTTTCTTCACTTCTAAATAAGATATATGCAGTGTGCATAGAAATTTGTTCATAATTTTTGTTTTTACTATAATCTGGCCCTCCAACAGTCTGAAGGACAGTGAACTGGCCCCCTGTTTAAAATGTTTGAGGACCCCCTGATCTGGTTGGGTCAATAGCAATAAAGGATTCATTCAAATGTGAAAATATTTTTCTATCTTCTTCTGCAACTAATTCAAGTGGTAGGGTATTTGCCTTGCATGCAGCCAATTCAGGACTGAAGATGGTTCAAATCCTGACATCCCATTTGGTCCCCCGAGCCAGCAGGAGCAATTTCTGAGAGCAGAGCCAGGAGTAACCCCTAAGAACCACTGTGTGTGACCCGAAACTGTTGTATGACACGCATTGCAAAACCAAAAACCAAAAACAAAGAAGACATCACTTTTTATATTTAATATCTACCTATGAAAGATGATGCCTAAATAGGTTGACCATGATGGAGCTGAATTCTTTTGAAATTTCTTCTATATAAAATAAAAATAAAATGCAAAAAACTTGTTTAAAAATCCTGAAATGTTCTTATATTTTCTTCTCAGTAAATGTAAAGCAGAAAAATAAAAATTTCCTGAGCATGTACAAATAAAGTACAAGTGAAAAAGCAAGTAAACAAGCAAAAATCCTTAGTCACTCTTACCTGCCTACCCTGAAAATAGTAGTACCAACATGGTAGAGCTTTTTCTCTATTTTATTCATTGAAGTTTTTCCTGTATCTAAATCCAACCTCTGACTTAAAATAAGTACTCTACAAATATTTTAAATAAATGAGTGAATATATATAGCTAGATTACTGGTATAGTTTGGAGATTTGTTTCTGCTAATTACTAATGAAGGCTATACTTCCCAGTGAGAAGTTAATGTAAGTATGAGACTCCATGCATCAATAATGTAGGTTTTTCACATGAAGTTGACCTTCTGTGAAAGTTCTGGTGCTCTTGTTTAAAACAACAGCAACAACAACAACAAAAACCTCATAGGTGGCTGAAATGATAGCACAGTGGGTAGGTCATTTGCCTGCATGCGGCTGACCCAGGTTTTATCTTCTGCATCCCATGTGGTTCCTCAAACCACATGCCAGGAATGACCCCTGAGCACAGAGCCAGGAGTAACTCCTGAACATTGCCAGAAGTGATGTAAAAACAAGCAAACAAAAAAACTCACTGGTGTGCATGTGAGATCTAAAATGTAAATTAGTTTAAAAGTCTATTTTTGGCCATCTCACTTGATAGCTTAACAACACAGTGAATTAAACCATAATACTCTGTTAAGGATCTGGAGAAGGGAAATGATTAAAGACTAGTGAAGGTCATTACAGAGAACAGGGACAACTAGTGCTGGCATGGATGTGGAGAGAAAGAGATTCTCATTTACTGCTTGTCAGAATGCCGTCTAGTCCAGTCTTTCTGGAAAAAATATGAATATTCCTTAAAATATGGAAACTGACTTTCTTATGATCCAACAATACCACTCCGAGGGATATACCCTAGGAACACAAAAACACAATACAAAAATGCCTTCTGTATGCCTATGTTCGCAGTAGTACTATTTACAATAGTCAGAATCTGGAAGCAATCCAGGTGTCCAACAACAAATGAATGGCAAAAGCAACAGTGGTATTATCTACACAATGGTATACTATGAAGAGATTAGAAAAAAATAAAGTCATAATAAGATGTGCTTATACATGGATGGACATGGAGATTGTGCTGAATGAAATGAATCAGAGGAAGAAGGATATACATAGAATAGTCTCACTTATTTGTGAGATATAAGGAAAATGAAAGTGTGGAAATGATATTCAGAGACAATAGAGATGAGGATTAGTTGGACCAGTCCATGGTAGAAAGTTTGTCACAAAGAGTGGAGAGTGCACTTATAGTTGAGAATGTCCCTATAAAAGGGACATGCATGGCATCCCTCATTAACAGTAGTACATACAACAATGTCAAAAAAGAAAAGAAGAAAGAAGAAAGGAAGAAAGAAAGAAAGAAAGAAGAAAGAAAGAAAGAAAGAAAGAAAGAAAGAAAGAAAGAAAGAAAGAAAGAAAGAAAGAAAGAAAGAAAGAAAGAAAGAAAGAAAGAAAAAAGAAAGAAAGAGAAGAAAGAAAGAAAGAAAGAAAGAAAGAAAGAAAGAAGAAGAAAGGAAGGAAGGAAGGAAGGAAGAAGAAAAGAGGAAAGGGAGAAGAGAGAGAGTGAAAGAGAAATATTTAAGTAAAATGATTACTCTAGAGGCAAGAAGAGAGGGTCACTGGGAGAGAAGAGGGCATCAAGGAGGGTGAGAGGGAAACTGTTGACATTGGTGGTGGGAAATGTGCACTGGTGATGGTTGTTAAATATTACATGACTTCGTCAGGAAAGATGAAGTCATGAAATTTTCCTATACAATGGATGTACAAGGAATCTATTATGCTGAGTGAAATAAGTCAGAGGGAGATACACAGAATAGACTCACTCATCTATGAGTTTTAAGAAAAATTAAAGAAATTATGGTAATAATGCCCAGAGAAAATAGAGATGAGTACCAATAGTACCAGCTCTTAAATGAAGCTCACTACAAAAAGTGGTGAGTGCAGTTGGGGAAATAGCTACACTAACAACTAGCATGACTATGTTAATGAGTGAGAGAAGTAGAGTGCCTGCTTCAAATACAGGCAGGGGTAGGGTGGGGTGGGGGAGCATTGGTTGTGGGAATGTAGCACTGGTAAAGTGGGATGTTCTGTTTATGACTGAAACTCAACTACAATCATGCTTTAATGTATTAAAAAAGAAGTGAATAAGGAATAAGGTAACTCCCCCCCAAATGCCAAAAAAGCAACTCTTCCCCCAAAATAAATAAAATAAAATAAAATGTTATCTTTTAATTTAGTGAATTTAAAAAAGATATTACATGACTATAACTCAATCATGAGCTTTATCTGTGGGGGGAAAAATCTAGTATGTACAACCTTTTAGCCATGGTGTTTAAAACGAAAATAAATAAATCTAAATAAAAAAAAAGAGGGGCCGGAGTGATAGTTCTGCGGTAGAGCATTTGTCTTGCACGCAGCTGACCCAGATGGGCCTAGGTTTGATCTGGGAGTCCCATATGGTCCCCCGTGTCAGGAGCGATTTCTGAGCTCACAGCCAGGAGTAATCTCTGAGTGTCATTGGGTGTGCCTTCCCAAAACAAAACAAAAGACTGGTGGAGGGATAAAAATAGAGTTAGGTCTCTTGAGTCTGTTTAACAGCATTAAATGCATTCTGCATGTCTTCATCATTAATAGGTTTCTCATGAGCTGTTTACCATTAAGAGGGTTTCTGTGTAAAATGAAATACAAAAATTTTTTTTTTTTTTTTTTTTGGTTTTTGGGCCACACCCGGTGACGCTCAGGGGTTACTCCTGGCTATGAGCTCAGAAGTCGCTCCTAGCTTGGGGGACCATATGGGACGCTGGGGGGATTGAACCGCGGTCCATCCAAGGCTAGCGCAGGCAAGGCAGGCACCTTACCTCTAGCGCCACCGCCCGGCCCCAAAATACAAAAATTTTTATATGGATAAGTCAAAAGACATTTGGCTGAACATTTTTTCTGCCATGGGTTTCTGGAGAGTTCCTCATCTTTACTTGACCCTGTGTTCTGAAACACAGATGTGCTGCTGACTCAAGAAATTAAGTGAACATGATTACCTACTTTCATTAAACAGGGAACAATGCTCTCTAAATTTTCTTTTATGACCCAAGGATTAACCTCATCTCCTATTTCCAGCATCCAAAGCAAATGATTATAAGAATAAGGGCATAAAAATTAAGTCCATGAACTAAAGGTAAATAATAGATAGAAAAGTCTTCCTTGCATTAATTTAAAGGCATGCACTCTGGTAGCCAGAGACATGAGACAGCAGTAGGATGCTTGCTTTCCACATGACCTACCCCTGTTCCAACCTCTGCATCCCATCTGATCCATGGAGAACAGCCAACAGTGATTCCTTAATGCGAAGTCAGGAGTTAGCGCACACCTCCCAGAATCACTGGTGTGACCCAAAAACCGAAAAATAAAAATAAAAGCATGCCCTCTGCTGGAATAGTGTTGGCATGGCCTCTAAAATATATATATATATATATGTATATTTAAAATATATGTATATATTATATATGTATAATATATATCATATATGGAGAATTGTACATATATATACATATATATGTATGTATATTTAAAATATATGTATGTATATATGTATATATTATATATGTATAATATATATCATATATGGAGAATTGTACTTTTTCACAAACTTCTTTTAATCTATAATAAAGGAGGCTTTATAGGCACTTTTTATTATTAGATATTGTGGTTTTTTGTTTTTTTTTTTTGTTTTTTTTTTTTTTGGTTTTTGGGCCATACCCGGCGGTGCTCAGGGGTTACTCCTGACTGTCTGCTCAGAAATAGCTTCTGGCAGTCATGGGGGACCATATGGGACACCGAGATTCAAACCAACCACCTTTGATCCTGGATCGGCTGCTTGCAAGGCAAACACTGCTGTGCTATCTCTCCGGGCCCATTATTAGATATTTTTATATGTTCAGATTAACTTCAATCACTCATCTCAGAAAACACTCATCTGGGGCCGGAGAGGTGGCATGGCGCTAGAGGTAAGGTGTCTGTCTGCCTTGCAAGCGCTGAGCATCAAAAGGGTGTGGCCCGAAAAACCAAAAAAAAAAAAAAAAACCCCAAAAAAACCCCCCCAATCCCCCCCCCCCCCAAACCCAGAAAGCACTCATCTCAGAAAGTTTAAAGTAAAAAAACAGAATCAGAGTTTGGGAGCAAGATAACGCACAATAAAATTAAAAACAATCAAATTTTCCATTTGCAAATTTTATTTTTGACCATAATTTTTTTCCAAATTTTATATAAGAACAACCTGAGACATTTTTAATTTTGCTCTTGTGATAGATCTGATAGATTTTATAGGTGATAGAGCACTTGCCTTGCATTTGGCTGGCCCTGGTTTGAACACCAGAACAGATATTTTTTTTATCCACACTTCATGGGCTAATCAAAAAGCTAGGAAAATCTTCTGAAAACCACTTATGAAGTCCCCCCAACAATTAATGAATTAATTACATTCGATTTCTCTTGATTTTTTTTTTTGGTGGTTTATTTTTTTGGGGGGGGGTCACACCCGGCAGTGCTCAAGGGTTACTCCTGGCTCCATGTTCAGAAATTGCTCCTGGCAGGCACGGGGGGACCATATGGGACGCAGGGATTCGAACCGATGACCTTCTGCATGAAAGGCAAACGCCTTACCTCTATGCTATCTCTCCGGCCCTCTTGATTTTTTTTTTTAAACTAAAAATAGAAATAGAAAAAAACATCAGTTAAAACATTGAAAAATATCTTAACTTGGCCTGCCTGGCCCGCCAGACCGGAAGCGCCGCGACTGACCCGGATCGTCCGAGTTGGAACCCGGGTGCAGCCAAGATGCTGGCCTACCACTCTTTTCTCATGGACCCGACACCAAACTCATTGGGAACATGGCTCTGCTGCCCATCAGGAGTCAGTTCAAAGGACCCGCCCCAAGAGAGACAAAAGATACAGATATCCTCGATGAAGCATCTATTACTCTCTACATTTCTGAGTGCCTGAAGAAACTTTAGAAGTGCAATCCCAAAAGCCAAGGCGAGAAAAAAATGTACACCATGGGAATCACGAATTTCCCCATTCCTGGAGAGCCCGGCTTCCCACTGAATGCAATTTATGCCAAACCAGTGAACAAACAAGAAGATGAAGTGATGAGGGCCTACCTACAGCAGCTAAGGCAAGAAACGGGACTGAGACTTTGTGAGAAAGTTTTTGACCCTCAGAATGATAAACCAAGTAAGTGGTGGACTTGCTTTGTGAAGAGACAATTCATGAACAAGAGTCTTTCAGGACCTGGTCAGTAAAGGGAACATGGCAGGCACTGTCTCCATAGCCTGAACAGTATTTTATAGCAAGATGGACACAGTTCTTTGCCTTTATCTCGCCAAGTTTTATACAGAAGAGAGCATGTCTTTACTTGAAAAAAAAATCTCTTTATCCAGAATTGGGAAGAGGAATAGATTGTCAAAGAGTGATTTTGAAATTTTCTGCATTATTAAGCTGGTACTTAATAAAGGGTAATAAAGAAATTTCTAACATTCCATGTCAAAAAAGAAAAAAAAGAAAAATATCTTTACATTCATGAGAATAAAAATTCATCTCTCAAGACATCAACTTTTATTAATGAAAATTATTCATACATTTAATTGAGAATTAGCAATTTTATTTTCTGAACATATAAAGGAATAAAATGTATCGTGAGGAAGAAATGAAGAAGCAAAACTAGACTGACAGGTGACATGATCTTGTATATAAAATTTCTACAGGCTACACTCACTATTAGAACAAAACAACCAACTTAGCAAAGTTACACAACATAAAATTTAAAAAATAAATGAGTTGCTTTCTATATATTACCAAAGAACACTTTGAAAAACATTAAGAATATCATCTCGGGGCCGGCGCAGTGGCGGTAGAGGTAAGGTGTCTGCCTTGCAAGCGCTAGCCTAGGAAGGACCACGGTTCGATTCCCTGGTGTCCCATATGGTCCCCCCAAGCCAGGGGCGATTTCTGAACACTTAGCCAGGAGTAACCCTTGAGCATCAAAAGGTGTGGCTTGAAAAACAAACAAAATAAATAAAATAAATAAATAAATAAAAGAAAATCATCTCATTTATAAAAACACCAACTAGATTTAAATACAAGAAATCTACTTAAAATATTCATACATTAAAGGATTTATTATTTCAAATTAATATGCAGATTCAACATAATATACATCAAAAACTTATTTGTTTTTGTAGAATATTTTGCATATATCAACAAAGTGTTTCTAAATTTCATATGAATATTAAAGTGTTAATAATTGACAAATATTTTGTAAAAGAATAAAAAGAAAGACTTACACTTCCTAATTCAAAGCCTATTTCATAGCTACTGTAATGAAGACAGTATTGTTCTAGATAATGGTAGACTCACTAAGGTCTTGAGGACAGAATTATGAATCTAAACATCATCTCTCATATTATAACCAAAACTATTTAATTTAGAACAGTCATTTCAACAAATGGCAGCAGAACATCTGGATAACCACATGGGAAAAAGTGAAGTTAGAATCTCCCTAACATTATATACAAAAAAATACATGGAAATGGGTCCCACATGTTCATGGAGATGCTAAGACTCTAAAACCTTAAGAACAAAACATAGAAATATCTGTGATCATAGATTAGACAACTGTTTTTTTTAATAATTTTTATTAAAACCAATGTAATTACAAGTCTTTCACAGTTATATTTAAGGTACATTGTGACACTAAATTAGGGCAATTCACACCACCAGTATTGACCTCCCTCTGCCACTGCTCCCAACATCATTCCATACCTCCACCCTTAGTCCCTGGACTGCTAGTGTAACAGGCTCCTTTTGTGTATAACTTGTAGTTTGGGTCTCTCATTGACTTTGATTGGGGTATTTATGTCTGGTCACTTTTTTACTCGCTAAATGCTCATGACACCACTTTGTCCCTGGTACCATCCACTATTTTTTTTTTATCAGTTTGTAGGAAGACATAGAAATATGAAGCAGAACAAGATGATTCATATTCTAGGGTTCTATTTAAAAAAAGAAAGAAAGAATAAAGAAAGAGGGCGGAGACCCTGTCTAGAAGCTATAAACATACATTTTGAAGAAGAAAAAAGAAATAAAAAGAAATAAAGGGGTGCTGACGTGACATGTTTTGGTTTTTTGTTGTTTGTTTTGTTTTGTTTTTTGCTCAGGCACAGTAAGTGTTGGGGAAATTAGAAAGGAAATTTCCTTGGCCTAAGAGATACATAGTGTCTCCACCCTTAAAACATAATGTCATGAGACCAACTACAGGCTCTGGACATGTTCATTGTCAAACCCCAAGGTCTTTCTTTATGGTAGCAGAAAACTTTCTGCTCAGTCGTGGTTCTCAAAGTCAGTTCTCTGTAATTAAAGATCTTGGTTTTTGCACAGATACTAGGACTAAGTCTAAGATAGAGTCTTTATGGACTCAGGAAAAGTTCTGTTCAATGACAGTTGTTGTAGTTAGTCTTCTGTAATTAGTGATCTTGGGTTTTGCACAGATCCTAGGACAGGTTGTCTGACAACTGTTTCTTAACTACAACACCACAAATAAGAAAAGAAAAATATAAATTTTAGTGTTTCCTCCTAAGAATATACCCTAGGAATACAAACGTACAAAATAAAAGTCCCTTCCTTACACCTATATTTATTGCAGCACTATTTACCATAGCAAGACTCTGGAAACAACCAAGTTGCTCTTCAATAGATGAATGGCTAAAGAAACTGTGGTACATATACATAATGGAATTTTATGCAGCCGTCAGGAGAGATGAAGTCATGAAATTTTCCTAGTCATGGATATACATGGAATCTATTATGCTTAGTGAAATAAGTCAGAGAGAGAGAAAGACACAGGATGGTCTCACTCATTATGGGTTTTAAGAAAAATAAAAGACATTCTTGCAATAATTTTCAGAGACAAAAGAGAGGAGGGCTGGAAGTTACAACCCACTTCATGAACCTCACCACAAAGAGTGATGAGTTTAGAGAAATAACTACATTGCAAACTATCCTAACAATGAGAATGTATGAGGAAAATAGAAAGCATGTCTAGAGTACAGGTGGGGGCGTGGTGGGGAGGAGGGATAGTTGGGACATTGGTGGTGGGAATGTTGCACTGGCAATGGGGGGTGTCCTCTTATATGACTGAAACCCAACCACAATCATGTTTGTAACCAAGTTGTTTAAATAAAAAATATTATTAAAAATTTAGTGTTTCTAAGCCAGAGTACAAAGTACAAAGTTTAGGCACTTGCCCTCCTCACAGCTGGGTTTTATTCCAGAGTCCCCATATGGTTCCCTGAGCATCACCAGGAGTGAAACAAGCACAGAGCCATGAGAAAACCTTGAGCACCATCATACATACCACTTATATTGCAAGCTTGATATATGAATAAGACCCTTGAAGATGAACCAATTTCTGTTTCTCTTCAACTCATCCTTTTATAACAAATTTTATGACGAAAATATTTCCTCAACTCAGTGACCAATGTTGCCTTACAGAGCAGGTCTGATGTGTGTTTTGAAAGATTTGGGCCCTGAAATTTTGCATTTCTAAGAAATAGATCAGATTATTTTGCTGCTGGTGGTCCTGGGATATCTCTGTCTGTCTATCTCTCTCTATTTCTCTCTCAACACAAAATGAAAAAACTCAATTTCACGACCAGGATGGAAAACTCCTCTCACTGGCTGGCATGGTGTTAAAATTAGATAAGTAGGAGACACAACATGAAACAGGGGATCAATCAGTAGGATAGGGATGAGGGACCTTCTTTCTCCCAAATGCCAAAGGCCATAGAAATATTTCTTATGTTTCTTATAGACCTTAATTGAGTACCAGTGATTTCAAGAAACTTTACCGTCCACCATCCAGATGTTCACTTCTCTGGGTCTATCCTAAACTGATCTCTGTCATTTTTTTTTATTGCAATGGGATCACAAAGTAATAGGACAAACACTGTCAAATACTCTAAGAGAGAGGACACAGAATAGAAGGCAAACCTTTAATTTCTTTTTTCCAAGTTCCTTTCCCTAACCTTCTGTCTCTATACATATACATGGACTTGACTCTCCTGCTTTCCTGAGAAAGATAGACTAAAGGATTTAGTTCCTTTACGAAGAATTGGATTTCTCAGGGGTGGAGGTTCCCAAACTTATCTGGCACATTGACTTACTCAATAAAAGAAAAAAAAAAAACTTAGTGCCTCCCCCACCAAAAAGTACTTTCCACTGTACAAGCCAAAATCTTTTCCAGTGACACACACCCAAGCTCTGACTCTCTTGGATTGTTCCAGCACTCTCCCACCTATGATTAGTTGGTGGTATTTTTCATGTTGGGAAATACTACTAGAGCCTCATAATAACTATAAGCCTCATACTAACAAGAGGGAGAGAATGAAAAGAAAGAGAGGCAGAAGTGAAGAAAGGCTATTTTGCCACCTTCTCAGCCAGTCACATACTTCTTGAATAGCAAACTATCCTAGGAATCCCAAAAGCAATCATAATTTTTTCTTTTTCTTTTAATCATAAGTTTCTTGAGCAGTAAGATATCCTGGGATCCCCCAAAGAACTCAGGAATTGAAAATATTTTTTATTTCATGGTTGGTTTACTTTTTATTTGATTTTGGGGTCACATCTGGTGATTTGGAGGATCTATTCCTGGCTCTGTGTTCCATGCTTGGGGACTAGACATCTGCTGAGGATTGCATGAACAGTATCAGTCAAATAAAGGCACTGCCTAGTTCCTTGTCCTATTCCTTGTTCCTATTCCTCCAGACATTTTTTTTTTTTTTTTTTTTTTTTTTGGTTTTTGGGTCACACCCGGCAGCGCTCAGGGGTTACTCCTGGCTCTACGCTCAGATATCGCTCCTGGCAGGCTCGGGGGGACCATATAGAATGCCAGGATTTGAATCACGGTCTTTCTGGAAGCAAGGCAAATACCCTACCTCCGTGCTATCTCTCCGGCCCCTTCAGAGATTCTTAATAATTTTGATGATCTAAAAAAAAAAAAATGGAGAACCAGCTTTTTCTCCAAGTTTATGTTCTTCCTTGGACATGGATCTTGTCTGCTTGTCTATTATTTTGCTTGCTGATTTTTCTCTCTGTAAAACCTTATGGTTTTTTGTTTGTTTGTTTGTTTGTTTGTTTGTTCTTAGTTTTTGGTGATACTTAGGGGTTACTCTTTTGTTTTGTTCTGTTTTTTTTTTGGGACACACCTGGCAGAGCTCAGGAGTTACTCTTGGCTCTATGCTCAGAAATCGCTCCTGGCAGACTCAAGGGACTATATGGGATGCTGGGATTTGAACCACCGACCATCTGCATTTAAGACAAACGCCTTACCTCCATGCTATCTCTCTGGCCCCTGGGGGTTACTCTTGGCACTGCACTCAGAATTATTTCTGGCTGTGTTAGAGGCCCCAGATGGGATGCTGAAGGCCTAACCCAGGTAAACTGGGTAAAAGGCAAATGCCCCACTCACTCTCCAGCCCTGTGCTCTCTCTTGAACACATTTTCCCCTCTTTCTCTTCTCTCACATCTTTCAAAGCAAGTTTTTCTTCCATTAAAAACTATCTTGCCTTGGGCCGGAGAGATAGCACAGCGGTAAGGCATTTGCCTTGCATGCAGGAGGACAGTGATTCGAATCCCTGCATCCCATATGGTCCCCCGAGACTGCTGGAGGCAATTTCTGAGCGTAGAGCCAGGAGTAGCCCCTGAGCGCTGCCGGGTGTGACCCAAACCTCCCCTCCCCCTCAAAAGAAAAACCCCCCAAAACTATCTTGCCTTGCCTTAAAGTATTGAGAATTATGAGTTTTAGACTCGATTATATATTGGCATCAGCCCAATATGATTGAATATTAACACTGGTGCCTGATACCATGCTCAGAGGGTCTTCTGTAAAGGGTCTGGTGTGAAGTGAGGTTTTTAATTTCTTCCTTTCTTTTTTCTTTCCTTTGCTTTTATTTATTTTTCTCCCTCCCTTTCTTTTCCTTTCTCTTCCTTCTTTCCTTCCTTCTTTTCTTCCTTATTCCCTTCCGTCCTTCTTTCCTTCCTTTCTTCCTCCCTTACTTTCTTTTTTCTATCTTTCTTTCTTCTTTCTTTGTTTCTTTGTTTCTTTCTTTTTATATTTAAAAAAAAAAACCTTCACCAGTGCAACATTCCCATCACCAATGTCTTTTTCTTTCTTTCTTTCTTTCTTTCTTTCTTTCTTTCTTTCTTTCTTTCTTTCTTTCTTTCTTTCTTTCTTTCTTTCTTTCTTTCTTTCTTTCTTTCTTTCTTTCTTTCTTTCTTTCTTTCTTTCTTTCTTTCTTTCTTTCTTTCTTTTCTTCTTCCTTCCTTCCTTCCTTCCTTCTTTCTTTCTTTTCTTCTTTCTTCCTTCCTTCTTTCTTTCTTTCTTTCCTTTCTTCTTTCTTCCTTCCTTCCTTCTTTCTTTCTTTCTTTCTTTCTTTCTTTCTTTCTTTCTTTCTTTCTTTCTTTCTTTCTTTCTTTCTTTCTTTCTTTCTTTCTTTCTTTCTTTCTTTCTTTCTTTCTTTCTTTCTTTCTTTCTTTCTGTCTCCCTCCCTCCCTCCCCTCCTCCTCCCTCCCTCCCTCCCTCCTCCCCCTCCTCCTTCTTCCTTCCTTCCTTCCTTCCTTCCTTCCTTCCTTCCTTCCTTCCTTCCTTCCTTCCTTCCTTCCTTCCTTCCTTCCTTCCTTCCTTCCTTCCTTCCTTCCTTCCTTCCATGTGAGGCCTTCCAATTAGTGACCTTAGTCAAGACCATACCTGGCAGCACTAGGCCAACCAGGCTGAAGGTTTCAATGTTATGGCCAATGATGTATTACTGCTCAAGCTTAGCCACACATAGAGTCAGCAGAATCACTTCAGCAGTGCGTTGGGCCATGTAGTGTTAGAAATAGAATTTGAGACCTTAAGCACATAAGGGATGCCCTGACTCCTGATCTCTTTCCCTGGACCCCAAACCAGGATTTGTTTGAATGTAATCAAGGGAATTTCAATAAACAAGTGAGATTGGAATCACTGCTCTGTAATTTAGTACATCAGTGCCATAAATGTTAACATTACTATAGCTTTGCCACCTAAGTTATATAGGATATAAATTACACACATTTCTATATAAACACACATATACACACACACATATATATATATATATATAAAATCACACACATATAAACACTGCTCTAGGCAAGGGCATTTACTGGGTGTCAAAACAAATTCTCAAGTAAAAGAAATCAGATAGAATTTTGACTAGAAAGCAAAGGGAGAAAGGCAACAGATAATCCTTAGAGCTATCTGGTTACTTCCCACCCCTCAAATACAATAGTACAAAGAGAATTTGGGTACCTCTAACCATCAAAGAGCTTCTCTTGCCAAAGATATTAGTTTATTTATACATGACTATTCACTGGATGGGGCAAAGGAGGGTATATTAAAATGCAACCCAGAGACAATTGAAACAGCTTTTTTAGTTCAGAAAGTAATACGATCTCGCCACAGATCTGTCCTCAAAGATTAAATAATGGCCAAAGAAATCAATAAAATGCTTTTCTGATTCCAAAGATAGTTGACAGTAGCTAGGGCAGTTCAAGAGATAATAGTGTACCCTCCTACTCTCCAGGGACGGATGCTTGTGAGTCTGTAGATGCTCTAGCAGTTCTCTGCTCAGTGTCACTCAGCAGCATCAACTGTAACTAACAGGAGGCAACTAGCAGGAACAAAGAGGAAGCTCTGCTCTCCAGATCAACCCACACACAAGGCTGTGAAAGCAGCAATAATCACACCCCCATTCTAAGCTGATAGTGCTTTCTGGCTTTCAGATATTTGAGCTTGTTATAAACTTCTATTTCACATCCAGTTATTCAATGCACATTGAGGACAGACTCTAGCCCTTTTAGTAATAGGACAGTAGCGATAGTAAATTAGTACACAGCTTCTGTGAAGATCTATCACAGAGTATAATCATTGTAATAACTAGTATTTAACAAACATTTACTATACCAGGCAATGTGTCATGATTTTGTATGCATTGTTTCTTTAAAGGTTTTCAACAATCCTATTAGCTATATATATATATATTTGTCAATTAGTCTATAGACCATAGCTTTGGGTTCTTGGCATGCTACTTCTAGCTCTCTATGTGGTATTTGCTCCCAGCAATGCTCAGGAGACCATTTGGTTACAGGAATGAATCTCAAGTCTCAATGCATGCAAATCACAGGCTTTAGTTTTTTGAGATATCTCTCTTTCCCCCATAAGATAATTTTATGGTATTTTTCTATTAATAAGAAAATAAGCTAAAAATATGAGCTTCTATGATGACCTCCACAGGGGCCAAGAGATGGCTCATTACTCACCTCTGTAAGCATGAAGTCATAAGTTCAAATCTTACTCCTACTGGGTGTATTGAATATTATCCAGGCAGTTCAGCTGTTTGTGATCCTACACTATGGGTGATTTCCAGCTAAGTGTATCCAAATCCTACAACCAGATGTGCAACCAATGGCAAGTGCAACTACAAGCATTCTAACCCAGTGTGTTTATGATAACACATATGATAATGTGTTTATGTGTTTATGATAACCTTCATAACAATATCATATTATTATTATATCATAACAAAGAAAAGGGAAAATTAAAAAGGTACTATAAATAAAGGAGCCCCAGTGTTGTTCCTTTTCTGGAATTCATATTCACATGCATAAATTCCTTCACATAGAGTCAGCTGGGCTATAGGATCAATAGTGTTTACAGGGAGGAGAGAACTGTATTTGGATTTCAAGGTGACATTATGAAACACTGAATACTCCTCTCTGGCCTGTGGGATAACTTGCTTTGAGAAAACTTTCTGCTATGCTTTGAGGACCCTCAAGTAACACTCTCACACAGAGAACTGACTTTACTCACCAAGAAGCAACACTAACTTGTCAGCCCATGAGGGCGAGTCCTTTTGAAGAAATACAAGTTTTTGACAAACTTTTGGTTGAGGACAATCTGCAGTGACATCAAACAACAGTCTTACATAAAGCCTGTGACCAGAATTGCCTGCCAAGCTTCCCTCAAGTTCTTGCTACACAGAAACTTTGCTTTTCAGAGCAGGCCCATGGAACCTCTTTTGACATTAACCTTGAGAGCTTTCTTTATGTTGGCTGTTTTCCCTTCCCCATTTTCAGATTCTTTCTCTCCTGCTTCTCAAAATTTGCCTTTTAATCAAACACCCACTCCCATGTCCTTTTCTTAGTTCTTTTCTGTTTTTAGCAAGCATCTACTCTCAATTTTTTCTTAGTTCTTTTCTGTTTTTAGCAAGAATTCATTCATCATAATGCATGTGCCTTTTTCACAGATTTAGATGTTCTATGAAAGCATATTTAGCAAGAAAATTAAATTCAACTAACAAGTCCAGTCCCTCCCTCCTTTCAAGGTTTCTTTCTATCTTTTTCTTTTTTCTGGTTATCAAGAAAATAGATCGAGGAATTCCTGAAAGTGAGGCACATGTGTATAAAAGCATTTTGCATTTGTTTCCATTGTTGTTAGAATTTTCTAACCCCAGCCTGTGGGTTAAGGTAAACTCAACCACTGTTTACCTTTAAGTCATATGGGTGATAAAAATTTCCACAATACTCCCAGACAGTGGTCCTGCCAACTATACTCCAGGCCAGCTTGGCCTTGCCAGCCTGCCTGAAGAGAATTTTGATCAGGAATCAGAAATAAAGTTTTAATGACAAATTTTTATAGAGGACTCTAGCTATTTCTTAATTCTTTTTTTGGACCACAATAAAATATTCATTTCATTCTCAACTAAGTAATGAATAGTCTTTTAATATCTCCCTTATTCTAGATTTGGTTTCCAAAATATTCCTGAATACTAAAATTTTCAGGAGAGACTGTCAGAAAATCATATAAGATATCCATGTCAAAAAAATATTCATGGCTGCCTATTTGGGAGCCAGATTACAAGGAAAGAGAAATGCAAGTACTTTCTAAAAGGCTTTCTCCAAAGACTAGAACTTTTAAACTATGTGAAATCAGTTATTTGTAATATTTTTCCATAGAAACAATGATTCCTAAGGTGACCAGATTCTTGGAGTTGGCTGAGAATGTTTTCATTTCAGCACTAAAAGTCCATCCAGGAACAATTCTGGGATACCTATAGTCCTGGTGAATGAAGACAATTAGTACCTCTGCTAATGAGGTTTCCCTTTTAGTTCAAGATAAACCTATGAAAACCAAATTATTGCTGAAAATTATTTAGTCCTGCTCATTGCCAATTTCAAAATCATGAATTAGCTGAGATAAGCTGAGGTGAGCTGAGGAGAATTGAGATCTGAGGTGAGCTAAGGTGAGCTGAGGAGTTTGTGAGTTAGGGATTGAACAAATAAAAGCTAGAACCAGGAGATGGCAGTGTTGTACCACATGCTTATGAGGCGATTTTTGAAGGGAGAGGTCAACAGTCTTTGCTGGCTGTAGACCTTCTGGAAATGATGGTGCAGGCCATGACCTTGAAGAAAAGGAGGGCAGAGGTGAAAATGCTCAGCCTCTAGGTAAAGTTGCTCAATGGTCATGTGAGCAGGAGTATCTGGTTCAAAGAATTATAAAGGACAACAGTAAAGTGGGGTTAATTTGTATTTGAATAGTAACTGTGGAAAAGTATGATTTGCATACTTTGTGAAGTATCATTTAGGGACCAGGTAATTAAAAATAAACTAATTTGGGCACTGCTTTGAATAAGTTAATGAAAAATAATTTGAATGTGGCCAGGGGCTGAACAATTGTACACAAGGCAGGGCCCTTATCTCGCACGCAACTGATCTGAGTTTAATTTCTTGGTCCCCAAGCCCTGCCAGGAGTGATTGTGGCAGAGCACACAGCCAGAAGTAACCAAAGTTCAAAGTACAAAGTAAACAAAAGTTCAGAGTACAGAGGCAAGAGTAAACCCTGGGTGTGGGCCAAATATCCCAAAACAAATAGAAAATAATTTAAATTTGGTGTTGGTAGGCTTTGGTCTAACTGCTCTAACTAGCTGTGAAGAGGTAAACTTGGCCCTTGACCCCCCAGTCAGAGTTTACCTTTGGTCCATTTTCTGGCACGAACATTCACATTTCTAACTGAGCTATTGCAGCCTTGAAAGTGACATTTGTCTTCTCTGTTCAGACTTTCCATCTCCCCTTTTTCCACTTTGTTCTGTGTCCTTCCATTTTGTTCCAAGACACAAACAATGATATATGTCTAGTATGACCTAGGGAGAAAGATTTGGGAGGAAGTGGGAGGAGATGGTTGAGGATGGGAGGGATAGAATTACTGGTAGATCAGGAAAACTGGTAGATCAGGTATTAGATTGAGACTGGGGCAGGAAATGGAAGAAAGAAATATGTGGGTGCATTTGATGGGAGGGGTAAAAAGATACTCTACTGGGATTAAGGAGTGAAGGAACCTATGAGTCAGAGCACATGTATATCACAATGATGAATATATTTTATGTGTGGATATTGTTTGTTTGCGGGGGGGGGGGGGAGCCATGTGACTAAAACAGTCTTTTTTTTTTTTTTTAATTTGCAGGTAATTTTCACTTTGCTTGGTGACAATGGTTTGTAATCCTCAGCTATCTTTAAGGAAAGTCAGGAGAATTCCTACTATCACAGCCTTTCCAAAGGAAAGCACTTATAGTGCAAGCTGTCCATCTGCTGCCCAGGATCACTTTCATGGTGGGTGATGACAGTGGTGATGGCTCTGTGGGAGCAGTCAGAGCTGAAGGACTGCCAGTAGCGAAGGCAGCAGGGCCTGAGCGGATGATTCCTGTTTGGTTGGTTGGTGGGTTGGCTTTTGTTTGTTTATTTTGGAGCAACATTTAGTGGTGATCAGCGGTTATTCTTGGATCTGCTCAGGAATCTCTCCTGACAGGCTCAGGGAACTATATTAGTGCCTGGGTCAGCCAAGTGCAACACAACTGCTCTACACAGTATACTTTTGCTCCAACCCTAGTTCTTGATTTTGACAGTGATTCAGTGCATCAGTTTCCATTTGGATTATTCCAGATTGCTAAACCTGATTCCCCAGCCTCCAAGAGATCCCCCATAATTACTGAGGTTCTGTGATTTACAATACTGTTAATGAGCATTTCATGCACATACTGTCCCTTCACCAGAATGTCTGCTTCTCTACAATGTTCCAAAGGCCCTTCCTATTTAATATCACCTCCCCAACACACATCAAATTCAGTTCTGTGGACCATGAAATTATGTCACATCCATGAGAATAACATATATCAAGAAGCCTGGAAATAAATAATCTTGGTGTGGATGGGTAAGAAAGGAGCCCACACTCACTATTGGTGGGGTTTTTTAGTTCAATCTCTATGGAAAGCTATAAGCAGATTTCTTAGAAAGAGATTTCTAAGACTAGAACTCCCATATGAGCCATTTGTACCATTCTTGGCATCTATCCCAAAATACACAAAACATTACTTTGAAAGGACATATGCACATCTATGTTCATTGAAGTACATTGTCCAAATGCCAAGACATGAAAACCTCCAAGGGTTTTTTGGGACATCTATCCTTAAATTACCCCAGATTGCAACAATTAATCCTGGCTAATACAAATCTCTTCTTTAGATTCAGATGTTGCAAACTCCTATGATTCCAAGTAAATGCAGATCTGTCCCCAAAACTTTAGAATATAGATGTGTTGCCTTTTTCTCTTAAATTTCCCAAGATATAACAATCCTCAGATGAATAATTTCCATGAGAACAAATACTTATCAATCTTTTCGTATTGGCAGGCAAAAAATATGAATTAGCAAATGTTAAAATGATATTTTGACTTGAAAGTAGTGATTATAAAAAGTCAAAATACTTTTTTTGTTGAAGAGATAGTACAGCAGATAGGACATTTGTCTTGCACTTGATAGAACCAGCATCCCAAATGGTCCCTAGAACAACACCAGGAATGATTCCTGAGAGCAGAGCTAGGAGTAACCCTTAAGCATCACTGGATGTGATCCCAAAACAAAACAACAATAACAACAAAAAGGCAATAATCAGAGTAAACAACACTAAAAACATGAAATCCAAACTTAAAAATCAAGGTGGGAGGCTGGGATTAGTCGTGGGAAGGAACCTAGAAACACTAGTGGAGGGAAGTTGACACTGGTGGTAGGATGGGTGCTGGAACACTGTAAATCTAAAAGTTCATTTATGAATAACTTTGCAAATCATACTGCTTCAATAAAACAAAAACTCATCTATAAAAAAGAAAAGCAATTATGGTCACAGTATGATGCCTGGAAAATTCCTAGAAGTGAAATGTATGATGTTGTTAATGACTCTTTAAATATATAGACATCAAGCCCTACACTCTAAAATTTTTAGAGTCAAATAAATTTAATAGCCTTTATTCTCTTTAGCATTAGATTAGGTTCTAATTGATAATGAAACATTCAGATGTGCTCTAATGTGCATTTTTTCCAAAATTTGGTACTTTTTGAGAATACTCAGTCACATCATGATGTAGCATTATGATCATGTCAGTCACTTCCTAGAAGGCACTAGTAATTTTCATGACTAGCTACATTATTTAATAATTCAGACTGCTGAGAAATAACATGCAACCTAGACCATTAAATTTCATTTTTTTTAAAACTGTAGCTTTTTTAGATTGGGTTAAAAACTCTTGACCCTATCTCCCTGACTGTATCTCCTTTCTCAACAAACACAGTATCAAAGACATGAGTATTATTCTGTATTTCTCTTTCAGTTAAATTAGTGTGTATGTGTGTATTATTTATTATCTTATGGATGGTTTGTGTACAATCTCACAATTGTAATGAAAGTTTACGTATGATTAAAAGTAATCTACAGAAATTCATGTCAATGATAAACCAAGAGAGACCTTGAAATTTTGGAGTTGAGGGGCCGGAGAGATAGCACAGCGGTGTTTGCCTTGCAAGCAGCTGATCCAGGACCTAAGGTGGTTGGTTTGCATCCCGTATGGTTGCCTGTGCCTGCCAGGAGCTATTTCTGAGCAGATAGCCAGGAGTAACCTCTGAGCACAGCAGGGTGTGGCCCTAACCCCCCCTCTTCCAAAAAAAGAAAACAAACTAGCAATTAAAAAAAGAAAAGAAATTTTGGAGTTAAGGTACAAATCACTGGGCATTCACTGCAGTCAACTAGCAAGTCAAACAGTAAAGAAATATATAAAGCAAAAGTCAGTAACCTCCTTTGTACCATCCAAACTCTTTCCCTTGAAAAAATAAAAGCAAATGTTAAATGGACATTAACCAAGGACTGAGGGATGCACATAAATAGAACATTGGATAGAACATTTTTAGCCCACTTGGAGAAAACATGTCGGGTCCCAAATGTAGAAAAAGTTGTGTCCATGGTCATCGAGAATGCACTTCCCCAAGCTTTTCAATTACTCTGTGTAATTGGGCTCCAGTAGGAGCCCAAGTGGCCATACATGTTCAGTTCAGGCAACAAAATCAGAACACGGAACACCATGCACGTTACTTTGTTTATCTGAGTCATCATTTAGAATGAGAAAACAATTAGCAAATGAAATACAACAACCACCATTTTATTTTTCTTTTTGAGTCAGCCAGGCAGTTCTCTTAATCCCTGTGATTAATTCCCCCATCCCAGTAGCAGCTTGTTTTGATTACAATATACAGAGGGACTCCCCCACCCCTCCTGGACTGCAACTTGTCCCACATGTGACTGAGTATCTGGAGGTGAAGTCTGATATCGAAGCTCCCATTACTGTACTCACAGGGTAGGTGAAACCTGGGGCTACAGCTGTCCAGGAAGAGGAAGGCCATCAGTTTGTGGTGAGGAGGCTTGTCTAGTAGAGACTAAGTCCATAACTTGACTCTGAAGCCCTTGGTCTCTCTTGACTTGTGAGGGAGAGATAAGGTGTGCTCAGATGCCAGAGGGTCTTCCCTTTATGGAGGACAGTAGGAGGGCATCATGTTCTGTGGAGGGTTGGTTAGTGGCATCAGCCATCTTCTGAAAGCCCAATTGAGCTAGAATGTCCTCAGTGGCTTATCTAAGACATATTAGATTAGAAATTAATGAGAGCCTTAGTACAGTGAAAAATAAGTGTCTCTGTAATCTTAGGAATTCTTCACCTCATATACCCTTTCTAAGTGCTAATAGTCTCTTGGAGAGATTTTATTTTAAGAGCTTAATAATATTTTTATTTAAGCATCATGATTACAAACATGATTGTAGTTGGGTTTCAGTCATAAAAGAACACCCTCCTTCACCCATGCAACATTCCCACCACCAATGCCCCCCAACTCCCTTACCCTAAACTCCTGCCTGTATTCGAGACAGGTATTCTACTTCTCTCACTCATTAACACTGTCATGATAGCTGTTAGTAAAGTTATTATTATTTTTTTTGTGTGTGTGTGTGGTTTTTGGGTCACACCCGGCAGTGCTCAGGGGTTTTTCCTGGCTCCGTGCTCATAAATTGCTCCTGGCAGGCACAGGGGACCATATGGGATGCAGGGATTCAAACCGATGACCTTCTGCATGAAAGGTAAACGCCTTACCTTGGAGAGATTTTTTTAGTTAGACTTTTAAATTTGAGTTAGCAATCCTATAAAGCATAAAAGCATATAAATATAAAATTCCTGATGGTTTAGGTTCCCAAACTGCACAGCATGTTTATTTTGCATTCCTTTTGTTACAGTTATAATTCTACCCAGATCAGATGCGCATTTGAACTAAACAATTTCTTGACTCACTGAGATTCATTCAAGAGACAAGCTTTGCAGAGACTGACACGCATCATAAAGAACAAGAACAATCAGTACTGGTGGGGATGTGGAGAGAAAGGAACTCTTATTTACTGCTGGTGGGAATGCCGTCTGGTTCAGCCCTTATAGAAACAATACGAAGATTCCTCAAAAAACTGGAAATTGGGGCTGGCGAGGTGGCGCTAGAGGTAAGGTGTCTGCCTTGCAAGCGCTAGCCAAGGAAAGATCGCGACCACGGTTCAATTCCCCGGCGTCCCATATGGTCTCCCCAAACCAGGGGCAATTTCTAAGCGCGTAGCCAGGAGTAACCCCTGAGCGTCAAACAGGTGTGGCCCTAAAAACAAAAAACAAAACAAAACAAAACAAAACAAAAAAAAACCCTAGAAATTGAGCTCCCATCTGATTCAGCTATTCCACTCCTAGGGATATACCTGAGGAACACAAAAATACAATACAAAAATCCCTTCCTCACACCGATATTCATTGCAGTGCTATTTAAGTAGCCAGATTCTAGAAACAACCAAGATGCCCCTCAACAGATGAATGAAACTGTGGTACATATATACAATGGAATATTATGCAGTTTTCAGGAGAGATGAAGTCATGAAATTTTCCTATACATGGATGTGCATGAAATCTATTATGCTGAGTAAAATAAGTCAAAGGGAGCGGGATAGACACTAAATAGTCTCACTCATCTATGGGTTTTAAGAAAAAATAAAGACATCAGGGCCAGCGCGGTGGCGCTAGAGGTAAGGTATCTGCCTTGCCAGTGCTAGCCTAGGACGGACCGTGGTTTGATCCCCCTAGCGTCCCATATGGTCCCCCAAGCCAGGAGCGACTTACTCCCCATAGCCATTACATTACTGTAATAAGGCCCAGGGACAATAGAGTTAAGGGCCAGAAGGACCGGGTCACAAATTGAAGCTTACCATAAAGAGTAGTGAACTCTGTTAGGGAAATAACTACACTAACACCTAGCATGACAATGTTAAAGAATGAGAGAAGTAGAATGCCTGTCTCGAATGTTAAGTAAATGTTAAGTAGGCCTGGGATAATCTCTGATAACTGACAAGGGTCTACTATAAATGAAAGAAATTAACCTCATCAAACCTGACCATGGCACAGTGGAAATAGAGAATTCTGGATCCAAAGACCATATTAAGTTGAAATGAAAGAGTGACTCAAGCACCATAACAATTCACAAGGTGGTATAAGAAGCATGTAAGAGTTGGATCTAAAATTCTATATTTTTTGAGTACTTTACTTTTTTATTTATTTTAATTTTTTTTATTCAAACCATTGTGATTTACAAAGTTCTTCATAGTTGGATTTTAGACATACAATGTTTCAGGACCAATTTCATCACCAGGGTAAATCTCCCTCCACCAATTTTCCCAGAGTGCATCCCATGTTCCCACCCCTGTACCCCTCCTGCCAGCATAATAAGCTCATTTTAAATTTTGTTTGTTAAAATTTAGATCTTATGATTTCATTGTTGTTAACTCTGGCTTGGATATTTAGTTCTTTTTTCCTCTTTTTTTTTTATCAAATCTTTATTTTAGCATCATAATTACAAGAATGATTGTAGTTGGGTTTCAGTCATAAAGATAACACTCCCCTTCACCAGTGCAATATTCTTACCACCTCCTCCCCTACCCCTGCCTGTATTAGCAACAGGAATTCTACTTCTCTCACTCATTAACATTGCCATGCTCGTTTTCAGTGAATTTATTTTCCTAACAGCATTCACCACTCTTTGTGGTGAACTTCATATTGTGAGCCTATCATTCTGGCCCTTCCAGCCCTTAACTCTATTGTCTCTGGGCCTTATTACAATAATGCCTTAAAATTTTTTTTTAAAACCCATATATGAGTGAGACTATTCTGTGTCTATCTCTTTCCCTCTGACTTATTGTACTCAGCATAATAGATACCATGTACATCCATGTATAGGAAAATTTCATGACTTCATCTCTCCTGACAGCTGCATAATATTCCATTGTGTATGTGTACCACAGTTTCTTTAGCCATTCCTCTGTTAAAAGGCATCTTGGTTGTTTCCAGAGTCTGGCTATTGTAAATAGCACTGCAATGAATTTATGTGTGAGGAAGTGATTTTCAAATTGTATTTTTGTGTTCCTAGGGTATATCCCTAGGAGTGGTATAGCTAGATCATATGGGAGTTCAATTTCCAGTTTTTTGAGGAATCTCCATATTGTTTTCCATAAATATTGGACTAGGTGACATTCCCACCAGCAGTAAATAAGAGTTCCTTTCTCTCTACATACCTGCCAGCACTGCTTGTTTTCTTTCTTTGTGATGTACACCAGTCTCAGTGGCAAGAGATGGTACTTTATAGTTGTTTTGATTTGCATCTCCCTGATGATTAGTGATGTGGAGCATTTTTCATGTATCTTTGGCTATTTGTGTTTCTTTTTTGAGGAAGTGTCTGTTTCATTTCTTCTCCCCATTTTTTGATGGGGTTAGATGCTTTGTTTTAACTAAGTTATGTCAGTGCCTTGTATATTTTGGATATTAGCCCTTATCTGCTGGGCATTGTATGTAGTCCTTATCTCTAGGAGTTTCTATCCAATTACATCCTTGACTGCTGATTCTTCCTGGGGATTTTCTTTGTGGGACTCCAATGATTCTTATATTGTTTTGTTGAGTTTATCAAAGACTTCTATTTTCATCTGTTCACATTCTTTGAGTAATTCTTCCATTGTCTGATCATATGCTTTAAGGCTCTTTTTCCATTTCTTCTGTTGTATGGAGTTTTTATGCATCTGATCTTCCAGCTCATTGATTCTATCTCAGCTTCTGTTACTCTGTCAGAGAGGCTTTTCACTGAGGTTTTCATTTCATCTACTGAGTCTTTTAGACCTGTTATTTCAGTTTGGAGTTTTCTGATTTCTATCTTTATATCTTTTTGATTCTTATTTGTGATCTGTTCAATTTGATCTATGCTTTCTTTGAGTTCTCTGAACATCCTCCATATTTCTTCTCTAAACTCCTTATTGAGACTAGGTGGATGGCCATTTTTGGGTCATCAGACCTGCTATCTTTATTCACTATGCTTGGTGTTGGCCTGAGTTGTTTCCCCATTGTCATGCTTGTAGTGTGGATTTGTCTATGTGTTATGATGGTGTTTATTGGCTAGAAAGTGCACATGCCATGAAAGCTCCTCTGGCTCCACTGTTTATGGTTGGGGCAGCTCATCTTTGAAGAAGAGCCCTCAGGGAACAATGGGCAGAGGGCATCAAATCCCAGGCCACAGTAAGGTCATATGTGAACTTTGGGGGTTCAATGGGAGGGGGTGGGGCGCTTCGCACCTGGCTGAAGGTTGTACGTTAGTCGGATATGTACTGTCCTTTCTTAACACCACCAATGCAATTGAGATCTCTTGGCCCTGTCCCTCATCCTTTCATATTTGTGTTTCTTTTTTACTCAATTTCTTTCCTTCTCCTTGTTATACTCTAGAACCTAGAGTGTTCTCAACAACCTTCATTCAAACCACTGTATTTCTTTATGAGGATATTCTCATAAATACCACAGATAAGTGTTATCATTCTGTATTTATCTTTCTTCTGACTTACTTTATATAACATAATATTTTCAAGTTCCATCAATGTTGCAATGAATTTCATGATTGCATCATTTGTTATACTTACATAGTTTTCCATTGTGTATATATCTGTATATGTGTTTGTGTACACATTTTCATGGTCCACTAGTCTGTTGTTGGATATTTATGTTGTGCATCTAAAACTCTTAATAAAATAAATATAATGAGATGTATGACTCTAGAGCAATGTGAGAAAGAATAGAAAGTTTAGGTAGATATTAAACTTCAGTCTGAACCAATGTCATGTGTTCAATTACACAAAACTAATCATAACTCCATGGATTGAAATTTTGTGATAAAAAATAATTTCTAAAAGTTTCCAAATATCTGAGGGCTATATGCATTATATGCAAAAAGTGACTAGTATGAATCTGGCCTATTAATTTGGGAAATAATAAGTAAAATATGATCAGCAATATTAAATAAATAAATAACAAATAAACAGATTACAGAGTTTTCTTCTAACCCTGTCAAAGAGTTTCTCATTATTGATAATAGACTATTACTAATATAGACTCTTCAGAGGTAAGAATACAATGGGTTTTTGTTTGTTTGCAGTTTAGTAAAACAACTCACATAACCTTTACCAAACCTCTAAGACTATTTGCCTTTCTTCACTGGTTATCCCAATTAAAACAATGCTACCTTTAATTCATGGAACTGTAAATAGGGGTATCAAATGCTTGAATGTTCTTCAGGATAAGTTCTTAGTAATGAAAGAATTTAAAATGGTAAGAGATGAAGAATTGAGAATTCTACATTTGGTGAAAAAATGCTTCAGGGATCTAGTATTGCTCTTATTTTCAAGTATGTGAAGACTTTCTAATATACAGAGATATTCTTGTTTTTGTAAGGGTTACGATGGTTGGGGGCAAAGGGGAAATGTTGCATGGAGCACAGTTTTGTCTGCTTTCTGTGATTTTTGTGCTGGGGAAAAAGGCCTCACAGAGTGTGTTTTTGATGGTGTCTATGTTGGTAGTTCAATTACAGATGAACTTCAATAACTGGCCTTGAACTCCCTAGTATTAGGACTTAAGAAAGTTTGACAATTCCTGGGTAGAGATATTAATCAGGGATTCAAGCATCAGATTTCTGATCCAACAGGACAATCTTCAAATGGCCTTCAAACCTGTGATTCCAGATTTCTAAAATTTAACTCTTATCTTCCTTTCTGGGACCAGTATGACACTGTCTTCCCAATTTTTCTGCTGAGGACATCATTTGGAAAAGAGTATAATGGTTGCTAGTTGATAGTTGGTTAGTACTCTTTTCCAGCTCTCCAGTACCACATGTTCCCCCTAATATATATCTTCAGGAATAGGTCCTCCCAAATAAAGTAAAAGCAGTGTGTTTTACATTATTATTTCTTAGGCAGAATTTTATGAAACATTGGAAACTCCTCATTTTTCAGTATTTATAACCAGAAGATTCATCTCTGATGGACAAATCTTTGCCTATTATCTTCCAAGTTCTAGTGACTGAAGCAAGCTACTTAGTATTTCATCATTTTATCTTTTCCTTGTGAAGTTATCTTTATTAATAACAGTAAATTAAAATGTTTGTTTTTCTAAGAATATAATTTTATTTATCCCCTGTCTACTAGTCTGTCTAGTTTCCACTTAAGAAAATATTATTAGGAGCCAGCAAGATAGATAGTAGAGTGAGTAAGGTGCTGCTTGCCTTGCAGAATTCAATCCCCATAAGTACCCCATAAGGTCTCCTGAACACCACCAGGATTAATCCCTGAACACAGAGCCAGGAATAAGCCCTGAACACTACCAGATGTGATCCACATCCCCCCAAATAAATTATTAAAAATTTACTTGCAAATAAAAAAAATGTTTAGTTTTCTATTAGACAAATATTTAAATTTTCTATTGTTGTTTTAAACTGTTATTATAAATGTTTTTCTATCCCCCAGGACATCAAAAAACAATAATCTCTCTTCTTCTTGTGAAGAGGGTTGGGAAGTACAAGAGATTCTCAGGAGAACCTAGCAGGTCCTACCATGAAATGCTGTTCAGCTGGGTTGTGCCTTGCCAGAGACCACAGGGACATCCCAATAATACTTGAAGCCTTTAGGCCCACACCTCTGATGATAGAAGATCTTGCAGGATTGCACTAGAAATGTTCAGGGGGCCATGTGGTACTAGCACCAAAACCAGTCTATTTCCTCTCATTTTGGTACTAAAATGGACCTCTGGAAAACATACGTTTTTATTTATTTTTAAGTCATTCGTTCAAACATTTACCACTAGGTGGTGCACTAGTTAAATATTGATCTCTAGTGAATTGCTTTGTAATCTCACCAAATAGTCTGAAAATGCCAATTTTATAACTTTCACTAAAAGAGGTGTAAATTCTTTTTAGATGATTATATTTATCTTAACATTGGATCTATGCAATTATGTTTTATTTATATCGGAGAAAAAATAATTCTAGTTGGTGGGTGTCCTAGAATGAAATAGGCGGTTTAAAACGCAGTTCTCTTCAGTAGTCAGAGGAAGCATGGAGACAGAACTACCAGACACTTATTAAAATAAAGATAAAGATTTTTAAAACATTTTTTTAAAATGCCTTCAGGTGTGTTTTCTGAATGGAAGTACATTTCCAAATATAATTAGATTGTAACAACCAATAGTTATCTAACCCAACACTTGGCAAGCCACTGTCAAATCATCTCCACAAGCTCTTTTGTTTTTCTTTTGTTGGGGGGTGGTTGGTTTTTGGGCCATGCCCTGATGCTCAGGGGTTACTCCTGGCTATGTGCTCAGAAATCTCTCCTGGCTTGGGGGGCCATATGGGATGCCAGGGATTGAACCCAGGTCTGTCCTGGGTCAGTCGCATGCAAGGCAAACACCCTACTGCTATGCTATGGCTCTGGCCCATCCACAAGGCTTTTTGTAAAGCCTTCAGGCTTAACCTGTTTTAAAAATTTGGAGAACTTTTTATTGTGGGAAAGTTTATGGTGTTATAGTATCTGTGTGTAGAATTACATATTAATTATATAGTCCTGGATGGTTGTGGATGGTGATGGATGAAGGGTGAGGCCTTCCTTTGAGGGCCCAAGCCAGGTGCCTGCATCCCCTTCCAGCTGGTAGGTCTCAGGGTTCAGGGTAGCAGTGAGGAAATGACCCACAGCAGTCAGATTTCCGGAGACATTAGTTTTATTAAGGCCCTAGCCATCATGTGTGGCTTCTAAGCTTAAACCTTTTAAGCAGGCTCTCGTCAACTGCCCTGCCATTCAATCCTGTTTCTATCAGCTCTTCCTCATCAGTCCATTCTCCCCAGGCTTCTCCTCCTGAATTCCCCCCTTTTCCACCCCTGATGTAACCTCTTTGTTATTTTTTATAGACCCCTCCCATAAGTGGGCTGGTCTGACCAACAGGTAATATTAGCATTTTGCCCTGGGAAGGGGTGACATCTCTCCCTTTTATTATTAGTAAAACAAAAGAAGGAATATTATCTTTTGTTTTCCTGACTTCTGCCAGCCAAAGGTGAAACCTTAATATTCCCACGAGCCACAAAGTTTAAAGTGTAAAATTAAAAATCAGCCTATTCCATAAACAGAACTTTTCTGCAAAATACACTTGAATCTTAAATTTTCTTAATGCTTATTATCCAAGCACATTTCTACTGAAACTTCCTTGTTCCTATTCATTAACCTTCCCTAAACAAATTACAAGAACATTTATACAGAAAATACATTTTGAAAATAGGCCACTACATTAAAATACACCATAAAACATTATGCAATTGGAAACATTAATTATGGAAAACTATAAACACATTTAAATCAGTAAAAAATGACTGATGCAACAAGGATTAAGATAATCTGAAACAGTTTAAATACAGGAAGTTTTCACATCAACTTTTCAGTTGGGCTTCGCTGCTGTTTTCTTTCTTCTATTTCTTATTAATTAATTAATTATTATTATTATTATTATTAATTATTTTTGGTTTTGGGGTCACACCCAGCAGCACTCAGGGGTTACTCTTGGCTTTGTGCTCAGAAATCGCTCCTGGCAGGCTCGGGGGACCATATGGGATGCCGGGATTCGAACCACTGTCCTGCACGCAAGGCAAATGCACTACCTCTGTGCTATCCCCTTATTTTTAATTTTTATCCCCTCACCAACACCCAATTGTCCAGACGCGGGTGGAGCTGTGGACTTCTCCAGGTCTCGTGGGCTCACCACGTGGTTTCGCTTCACCTAATCATGGCCCAGCTGGAGGGGCCAGGCGGGAGCTGCTGGGCTCACCACCTATCACCTCTCTGCCCGGCCAAACTGCAGCTCCCCTGTTTGCCTGCTAGCAGGGAGGGATCAGTCTCCTTGATTGCTGCCACTACCTCTTTTCCACCCCTCCCAGAGGTATTTGGAAGTGTAATTCTTTGCTGCAGCATCCAGGTGTCTGGGAATGTCATCTGAGCAGCTGAAAGTTCGAAATTTTTTAAAAAATATATCTTTATTTAAACAGCTTGATTACAAATATGATTGTAGTTGGATAAATTTTATTTTTTAAGTGTTCAAATCAATGTGAGACATGTGTTTTTTTTATTTTGTTTTGTTTTGTTTTGTTTTTGTTTTTGGGCCACACCCGGCGGTGCTTAAGGGTTAATCCTGGCTGTCTGCTTAGAAATAGCTCCTGGCAGGCACGGGGACCATATAGGACACTGGGATTCGAACCAACCACCTTAGGTCTGGATCAGCTGCTTGCAAGGCAAACACAGCTGTGCTATCTCTCTGGGCCCAAGTTCGACATTTTTAAAGCAGAATCTGTGTCTAGGCTCAAGGTCATCCTCCAGAAATCAGTCCTTTTAGTGAAGCCATTTCTTTCTGGTCCTTTCCCAGTTATTAGCTTCTCTGCAATTTGAAGGCCAAGGTCCTTGAAAACAGGATTTTTTTTTGCAGAAAAGTCGCAGTCCTGCCTCTACGGGGGTTGCTCTATACTTTCAGTTTCCCTTCTTCACTGGCACTTCTGCCCCAAGAAGGGGACTCCTCCATGTTTAGAAAAGGCTCCACGTGGTCCAAGGTTTTGGGCTCACTCCAGCTGAAAAGAGCCAAAGTTAAACACAAGAACAGGAATCTCACCATCATTGCTGTCTTCTTTGGTCCAGGGTTCAAATCAATGTTCAAGCACCAGTATGTTGAATTACATATAAATAATAGAGCCCTGGATGGTTGTGGATGGTGATGGATGGATGGTGAGACCTTTCTCCTCCAGCCTGGAGCCAGGCGCCTGCATCCCCTTCTATCTGACTGAGTATGCAGGTTCAGAGTAACAGCGAGGAAATGATCCATAGGCAGTCAGATTTCAGAGACATCATCTTTATTAATGCCCTAGCCACCATGTGTGTCTTCTAAGCTTAAACCTTTTTTTTAAAAATTAATTAATTTAAAGAAAATGCATTACATAGGTGACATAACTGATAACGATACATTTTTAGGGAGACCAAAAGCAACATGTTTGGTTTTATTTTTAAAAATAGAAAATTGAAAGAAAAACTAAAGAGATGGAAGAGAAAGAAAAGAATATCTTTGAAAACTGACTCAAAATGAATTCATTGAAGCACCAGCACAAAGTTTAGTAAGTTCTTTTTTTTTTAAAAAAATAAAAGGATATGAGTTAAAAAGTACAGTAATAATGGTGTGAGAGTAGCAATTGTTGTTGTTTGCATTGGCTCAGCAAATATGGGTAAAATGAAAAAAAAAAACCAACCTTAGTGTAAATACAAAGAGATCTTATCCCTGAAATTTTCTGGCATAAGACTGACACTGACTCTGGGTTCCAGGCATACTAGGTTGTCCAACCTCTGAATCATTCTCTGTGGTCACGGAGAAATTGTTTTCACACATTAGTTGTTGTTGGTGTCCGGTTTTTGTAGTTAAAGATTCTGGTTTCTGTATTTCATTGAAGTCAGGATGAGGAGGGTCCTCTAGTTTCACCTCACCATTAGATGTGGGGCATCCTGTCCTGCAAGCAAGTTGTTGCTGTTCTGAGTCATCTGGGTGTTATTCCTTGGAGTAAAGTAATTGCCAGGGTAGTGGTAGGGTCTTCCTGGTAGAGGTTTGCTTCCTGGTAATGTTGTAGACAATTGTGGTTGTTTCTGTAGATGGTCAGTGGTTCAGGGGTGTATGGGAAATGCCCATTCTTCAGAGGCCCGAGCCACATCATTATGCCAGTGTTCAGGGTATAAGGCCTAACTGCATTACAAACTTTGAGTTCCTTTTTCTATTAGATAAGAACGTGTTTGTATATGTAGTATTTTCCCATTTTTAACACACCTATGCAAAGGAGGAACAATGCCACAATGTATTATTGGTGCCTCTGGGGAGCCGAGGGAACAAGTCCAACAATCCCCTTAACTTGGTTCTAACATGAATTCTAAAGCTAAAGACTCTTCTACCAGAATTCCTTGATGAACTGATCACAAAGAAAGAAAGAAAAACAAATAAAAAGAAAACAGTGGGCACAATTGTCACTGTATAAGAAGATACTCAATAAAGGTTTTAGCGCTTAAGGGAATACATCTAGGATATTCAAAGGAAATATGCATGTCACTTTTATGTCATTAAAAATAGTTTGAAGGAGAGTGCTAAATCCTGGAAGCCACTTTGGTCTGTGTTTTGGCCTTCAGAGTCTGCAAAATAACTTCCAGCAGTTCCATATCTGAAAATTAAACTTTAACCTTTTAAGCAGTTTCCATAAGCCACCCTGAACTTACAACTGTTTCTTATCCCTCCATGCTGCCAACTCTTCCAGCTGCTTCTTACTTCTCTCCCCAGATCTCTATATACACCCCTCAAACAACCCTTTTGTTACCTTCCAGAGACCCCTCCTAGAAGTGGGCCGGCCTGACCAACAGGTACTATTAGCATTTTTCCCTGGGTGAGGGTGACATCTCTGTACATAAATGAGATTTTAGGGCACAGCATGTGTAGTTGTCACATGGTTGAATAGTTGAGCTGAATAGTTGTATTAGTTTTGAGGTACCCTCAGAACTCCATCTGTTAGCCTAAAACACTATTTAAGTACTTAGCTCTGATACATTACAGAAAAAAATATTGCAGGTCCCTGATTTGATATACAGCCCTCATTTAAACCTTGCCAATTGTTTCATTTATGTCCTTTATGGAATCTCCTACAAAATTAAAATGATGATGTGATGGTCTCTTCCCATTAAACTTTACTGAAGAATAAATGCATTGATTTAATGAAAGTTTTGGAATCTTATTTGGAATATGAGCAAAAAACAGGCGTTGGTGCTGTTTCTATCTCAATCTTTGTTTTAATTTTCACACTTTTAAAAGAAGTGTGTTAAAAAAAATTTAGAAATTGTACTCCTCTTCAAAGTGGTGGCAGACTTCACTGGAATATCAGATGTCTGAAGAGATGAGAAATCTGTAAAAGTTGGCAACACTCATTTCAGAAATCACTCATTCCCTTTAGCTATTGGTATGCAGAGGATAATATCATAAAGGATATTGCTTAATAGACAGATCAACTGATTGTCTGATCTCTCAAAAGCTTTCTTCACCCCATCATGAAGAAAATTTTAATTTTATTTAAAGAAAATAAAGAATCATATAGTTCATATAATTGATCATAATATATTTAATTCCAGATACGTGTAAACAAAGTTGTTGAAAAATAATAAAAAATAAAATAATAAAAAAAAGCAAAAGAGCAGAGTAGCAAGCACATTTGTGAAAATTATTGACTTCAATGAAGTCATTAATACAATGGCAGATGGTTTAGTAAGCTCTTCTTTGCGGTGTCCTGAAGCCCCCCCAGGGGGGACCCGGCCAGCAGGAATTAGCTGGAAAGGCTTCTCAGACAACCGCACTCCTATTTTGCTGAGTAGAAGAGCAACCACACCTGTAAAAAATCTGAAAGAGGTTAATAATAAAGACCCAAGGCAGCGTCTCACTGTTCAAGGGTACCTTTATTGGGCTACAGCTCCTTCTTATATAATGAAGGAGAAGGGGGCAGTACAAAGGTGATGTCAGTCATACTTTTGGCGCGAAGGCCCATACAAGGCAAGAATATATTTCAGGTTTCAAGGAACAAAGAAAGTTAGGCATTCTCTAAATAAGGAAGTGGGCAGTGGGCTAGGTGACCTTCAAGTTATGCTGAACGTGCTGTTTCTATGGAAACCTCTAGTGTCCTTCAAGCTGCATTTTTAATTGCTTGATTATCAGGTGGTGCAAGATGTGCCTGCCTCAGTGATCTTGAACAGACAATGTAGCATACACTTATTGATAATAGCCTAGTTCACTCCGAAATGTGGTCTTAAGGAGTGAGGCCTAGTTTCTGATAACGGTACCGGACAGTGTTGCTCTCCTCCGGGCTAGAGTTAATTATATCTACAGTTGCACATTCCTTTCTCTATAGCTCAAAAACTTACAGCAAGACTGCAAAATAGCTTTTAGGTGAAAAGCTGGAATATGGCAGAAAGAACAGCAAAATGGCCTCAAACAAGTCAGTCCCCAACATCTCCCCCTTTCTCTTCTAATAAAAGAAGGAAAGTCGTGAGCGGGTGGAAGAACCGTGTCTTAGGCATACAAGGTTTGACCAGGTCGGACACGGCCAAAGCCGCAATTAAAAGGTGGCTACAAACGCCGTGGGTGTGCACAGGGATCCGAATTATGCGCTGTAGCCTTTTTGGGCCGTGCCCTAACTGGGACCTTGCTAATCCCGTCGTAGGTGTCTCCACAGCCAAGAGCACAAGTGCCGGAGCGAGCTCCGCTTGTTAGCTATGCGCTCTATCTCCTGGAAACTTAGTGGCTGGAAAGGCGGCTTGGTGACTAAAGCCAAGTTTTCACAGGAGTCACGCGGGGTTAGATGCTGGTAGTTAACCTGAATAGAGGTTTTTGCCTGTTCATCTACCTGGTTCTTAATAAAGGCAGTGATTTTGCGGAAAATCCATGGGCTAAGAGAAAGGAGCAGCATGAGGCTAATGAGTGGGCCCAAAATAGTGGACAAGATAGTGTGAAGCCAAGGAGAAGAGAAAAACCAGCCCTGGTACCAGCCTTGTTCTTCATCGAAATGTTTTTCAAAATCTTTTATACCGTCACCAATGTGTTGAACGCTATTCCTAACTAATCCAGGTTTATCTTTGAAAATACAACATTGTTCCTTAAGGGCTACACAGACTCCCCCCTCTTACATAAGGGCAAAATATAGAGCACGACGATTTTGGAGAACAACATCAGCAAGGGAACTAATAGTATCTGTGAGAAATTGCAGACTAGTTTTGATTTCATTAATGTCTTGTTCTACTGCTTGAGTAAGAGTGCGGAAATTGGATTGAGAGGATACAAGAGAGTAGATACCAGTGCCAGCGCCAGTAGCGCCAACAGCAAGGAGCACTGCAAGTGTAATGGAGGTGAAGGGCTCACGGCGTTGTCGAGAAAGGGATTGAGAAGAATAGGAATAGGGTGAGGCGGCAGGAGAGGGAAAGATATGTTCTGAGTGAATGGTGATTTTTGGAATGAGAATAACGAGAATACAGTAATCATGTGAAAGGAGAAAAGAGGAACAAATGATGAAAGGAGTAAGGCTAGAAGCACAGGCAAAATAAGTACCATTGGGGGCTAACAGATAGGGTTGTGAGGAGGAAGAATTGTAGATGTCAATAGTTTCGTTGCACACGTTAAGTAATTGGCTAGGAAGCAGGGAGTCGTTAGGCTTAATGCAGAGGCCAGAGCCTACGATTTGACCGACTGTAATGCCATGTTGAGGTTGTGTGTTTCAACGGAGGTCAGAGGGGTTGGAGGTAGAGGAAAGGTTGCCAAACACTGCAACACCTTCATAGAAAGGAGGTTGAGGAGAAAAACAAAGCCAACATTTTTCATAGGCAGGATCTGTAAGGGCAAGAGCAGAAGCATTTATGAGATTGAGAATAACCTGAGAGGACGGAGAAGGACCTGAAGGCATAGTGAGCTGTCTGAGAGAAGGAGAGGCAGATGGAAGAGGATAAGGAGGAGAAGGCATGTGTGATGGACCTGAATGAGGATGAAGAAAGGTGTTAGGACCAACGGCGAGGGGGTGAGAATTCGGCAACTGTTTAAGTAAACGGAGGGAAAAAAGAAGTTCAGGGTCGGTACGCCTAACGTAAAGTTTGAGTCCCCATTGTACGGGTTGAGTCCAGTGATGCTGACGTCCAGCAGCAGTAAATTTGATGATGAGGGGGTTACACCAACCACGGGTAGCAGAGGATGCATCACAGTTCAGAAAAGGAGGAGTTGGGGGGCGTGAAACGGTGATGAAGTCCCAGGAGGAAGAGGGTTTCCAATAAGCAGTTTTGGTGGTTTCACAGCCCCAGGAGGCGCAAAAGTGTTGGTTATGAGCGCCACACTTATAGTCGCTGGAACGGGGCCGGTGGTGACCAGGGCAGACGTAGAAGGTGGTGAAGGGGTGGCGTAGTACATCACGGCGAATAACAGAGTTGCAGCCACCGCTAGCAGGGGAGTAATAGTCATCGGGGTCAACAGCACGAGGTTGAGGCAGGCGGAAATTGGAGGTGCCCCAGTATAGGCTTGCACCCATGGTTAGGGCACAAAGGTCGACTTGCAAGACCGGCCAAGGGATGGAGGTAGAGAGGATGGAGGTTGTTGGTGGCATCGGTGGGCATCCAAGGCAGCTAGGCAGAGTGTCTAATTCAGCATTGTTAAAGGTGGAGTCAGTTAGAAACAGGTTTGCAGGAATGGCGTCTAGCAGGAGGTTTATAAGAAAACAGCTTGGCAGAAGGCAAAATGGTTACTTCATATAAAAATTAAGAATTTGCAGAAAACATTAGCAATTTACATTACACTAGTTATTTTTGAATACCACGGGAATGCTATTTGACCTCTGTTAGACTTTGGCATAAAAGAAAATTTATAATTAACAATTGCTAATTAAAAAAAATTTTTTTAAACTGAATATAAAGGATTTTTCTTAAACTTCTAGTTATTATGTTAAAGCTGAATGCTATTTTTTAGCCATAAATACATATTCTATAGGCTTGAACTTACACATAGCAGGAAAGCCAGGTGACTGCAAAGTCCAGAAATTCTCCAGGGAAAAGTTATCCCCGATGGCCATTGAGAAATCTGGGGTTTGCCATTCTCCACACCCTCCGCCATGTTCTTAGAAGGACAAAGCTAGCTTAATACATAATTTTTAACACATGATTTTTAATTGTAAGATGCCAGTTTGTGAACTGACCAGACTGAACCAAGTTGAAAAAATTAATTGAAATTTAAAAAATGGATAAGGCTTTAAAAATTGTATTATTATAAAATGTAGAGATAACAAATAAACAGACAAAACAAAACAACACTAAACACAACATTTTACACTTGTGGCCACTTTCATTCATCACAACAGACACATAAACAGACAAAAGGATTGATTTAAGACTTATTTATAAAAAATTGACAAGCGCTTTTAAATATTTAGCTAACATGTTTGTGAGAAGAAGAGAAAAAAAAATTTTGTAGAAAAACTTTTTTAGTTTTGAGAAGTACTTAATGTAGATGGAGTGGAACTTTGCTGAAAATAAATTTTAAGGTTTAGATTTAACACAAAACATTTTTAAAACAATTTTAATTTGAAGTTTAAAACATTAAGTAAAATGGTTAATGAGCACTGTAGAAGGAGTCTCTACTTGGAAGTATGAAATGATTTGCTGTAAATGAATAGGTTTTCTTTAAATTGGTTTTGCAGTAGAACAGTAAGACAGCTGCAATAAAGTGTTAAAATTTTTATGATTAAACACAATAGCATGAACTATGATTATTAAAGGTATAAAAACTGATTTTTTAAAAAACAAACAACTGTTTTTACTATGAAGACTTTAAGTGAATAATTTGTAAAAAATATTATATACCAAATTAACTAAATGCTTAGATTATTATAAAATATAGTTAAAGACATCTGATGCATTTACACACCTAGAACTTAAGACTAAAATTATATTTAATACTAGTTAATTTGCTTATAAAGTTTAGTTACTTTTATATATTACTTATAAAATTATATATAATATATTTTTCATTTATATTATTTTTTTACTGCGACACAAATATACAGATTTGTATAATGTGCTGATATTTTGAATGCACTTAAAATAATAGTTCTTTCAATGCAGAAATAAAGAACAACCATTGCTGTAGCACAAAGTTAAAACTAAGGGTACTATAAAGCACACTTAGGTGTTTACTGTGCATTAAATTAACTATATTGTTTAAAAAGGCTAACTACATTATTTTTCACATAATTTTGTAAATACTTTAAAAATTAAAATAAAACTTTTAATAGAAATATAAGATTTAAATTTAACACTTTTGTGTTCGTTTGGATTTTAAAACACAAAGAAGTTTTTTTTTTACCAACATTTTGTTATCTGTAAAGTGACAGAATTATGACCTTGCTCTAAAATTTTCTGAGAGGCATGAAAAAAAAAAGTTTATTGCCCTTATCTTCCTGTTGCTTTTTAATGTTTTAATAATTACTTTACACCACTTAATGCACTAAACCTAATAACACATATTTGATGAAGTGTAGGGCTGACAAGGTGAAGCAGAGTTTTTCACTGATAACTCGGGGAGGGGCCAGCACAGTTAACAGCAGGAAGGCTAGAGGCAAATTATTTACAGTCAGCAGGGTGTAATGATATAGAGAAAAAAAAAAACAACAATCTTTTAAGATTAATTACTAATTTATTGGAATTAGAGGGAATGGCAACCGAAGAGGGGAGTTTGGGTTGCAAAAGTACTATGGGGTTTATGGTTTTATTAATTGATTTGAGAATATGCAAGAGATGCCACTTTTCAGATTTTTTTTTTTTTTTTTTTGAATAACAAAGATTGGGTATTTCAAGGTGAATTGGAAGGCTTAAAGTGGGAGTGGCAGGGCCTGAGCTGGCTGTTTTCCAAGGCTGGCAGGAAAGAGGCCGAAGGAGGCTGAGGATTGGTTTGAGAAAATGTACTGAGTAAAGGGTACATTAGGCTTAGAAGTTTTAACAGCAAAGTGTAGATATCGCAAGTTTTTATGGCTTAGCAGATGATACTTTGTAATTATCCTACTCACTGTGCTCTTAGAATTTTTTGTAGGCACTGCAGCAGTTTCTGTTTTATGGCACTCAGCCTGACTTTTATAGTTTGTTTCTTTGAATTCTCAAGAGGGGGGGCTTGGCCGTGGAATTCAGTGGGCAAAGGACAGACAGCTATAGATTTAGGAGGGCGGGGGAAAGCCTGAAGGGCAGAAACTTGTGAATTAAGAGAAGCAGCCTGTTTTTGAAGGCTTAAGATTTGTTTAAGATTTTTAATGTGGCCAAGTAGCTTCATATCTATAGCTTTAAGAGGGGGAGCGGTGAGAGGAGGGAATCTGCCATGGTTAGGGACTGAGCGTCTTGGGCATTTAGAATTTTTCCCCTGGGGTGCGGGGGATCAGTGGGAGGCGTTTGAGAAGGTAGCTGCGGAGGCTGCTGAGCAGGCGGGGAGGGGGGGGGTGGGAAGACTTTCTCCATTAGGGAGAAAGACAGGAAAGGTAGCACTGGTTTTTGAGCTAAGAGCAATATCAAGTTTGTTAGAGAGGTGAGAGACCATGGATGTAATTGTGGTGAGTTGGGAGCTTAAGTCAGAAAAAGGGGGGGGGGGAGGAAGCAGCAACAGTTTGTTGCCGGTGTGGGGGAGCTGCTGGAATGCCAGCTCTGGGGAGCGACTTCCAGGCACAGAGGGCAGCAAGAGCCATGTTGGCAAGCTGGGACCTGGAAAGTGTGTGCTGTACCTTTAAGGTATGAAAAGAGGCGAGGCCAGCTATACGAGCTTAGAGATCAGAATTCCTGCCTGTCTGCAAGGGCTTTGCAGCGGAAAAAAAAGTTAACTTCCCAAGAGACAAAGAGTTCAGCTTTTAGATTCTAAGCAGGAGAGCGTGTAAGGGGCTTGGGGGCCATAGGAGGTTACGGCTTGAAACGGCTCTTTGAGGCTTTTCCAATTAAAGGCTTTGTATTGTTGCAATTGCTGGCTAAGGAGGGGAGGGTGGTGAAACAGGGACGGAGCTGAAGCTAGGGAAGTGAAGGGCTGTTTAGGATTTTGCACAGAGGGTGCAGTGGCAGAAGTAAAGATGAAGGGTCAGAAGAGGAAGGAAACTGAGAGACAGAGTAAGAGCGAGAGGGAGGCCAGGAACACTAGATTTTTGGCAAACATCATGAACAAACATTAAAAAATTACAAATATCTTTTTTGGTAACCTCTATATGTCTGGCTTTCAACTCAGACTGTATATATTTAATGAATTTAAGTTCAGTACTCAACGAAACACCCATGGAAGTGAAGCCAACGGGCAAAGCCCCAAGAGCCAATCAGGGGCGGTGATCAGAACGACTGAAAAAACTGCAGTTTAAATATTTGATTAAGGCTAACTCGTTTCAACGCTTACCCGGATGGGGTAATTCCCGCGATTTATGAAACAGCTCCGGACTCGCCGACCCGTAGTCGTTCGGGGTGTGGCGGTGGTCTTCGTGCCCAGCGTTGGGCGCCAAAATGCGGTGTCCTGAAGCCCCCCCAGGGGGGACCCGGCCAGCAGGAATTAGCTGGAAAGGCTTCTCAGACAACCGCACTCCTATTTTGCTGAGTAGAAGAGCAACCACACCTGTAAAAAATCTGAAAGAGGTTAATAATAAAGACCCAAGGCAGCGTCTCACTGTTCAAGGGTACCTTTATTGGGCTACAGCTCCTTCTTATATAATGAAGGAGAAGGGGGCAGTACAAAGGTGATGTCAGTCATACTTTTGGCGCGAAGGCCCATACAAGGCAAGAATATATTTCAGGTTTCAAGGAACAAAGAAAGTTAGGCATTCTCTAAATAAGGAAGTGGGCAGTGGGCTAGGTGACCTTCAAGTTATGCTGAACGTGCTGTTTCTATGGAAACCTCTAGTGTCCTTCAAGCTGCATTTTTAATTGCTTGATTATCAGGTGGTGCAAGATGTGCCTGCCTCAGTGATCTTGAACAGACAATGTAGCATACACTTATTGATAATAGCCTAGTTCACTCCGAAATGTGGTCTTAAGGAGTGAGGCCTAGTTTCTGATAACGGTACCGGACAGTGTTGCTCTCCTCCGGGCTAGAGTTAATTATATCTACAGTTGCACATTCCTTTCTCTATAGCTCAAAAACTTACAGCAAGACTGCAAAATAGCTTTTAGGTGAAAAGCTGGAATATGGCAGAAAGAACAGCAAAATGGCCTCAAACAAGTCAGTCCCCAACACTTCTTGTTATATGTCCAGTCTGTTAAGTTGGGTTTTTCCTTTAGGGATGATAGCATCAAACAAATAAAGTTGTCCAGAAATTCAAAGCAATATTACTTATACTACAAAATTTTTAAGGACACAAAATCAGCTGCCAGGCCTCTTGAAGTGTGGTCATACCAGTGTCACTGAAGGGAATTGTAGAGGGTCAGTGATGAGGCAGGGCCATCAGGGAAATAGTGATTCTGGGTGATGGAGGCAGCACGTGTGGCTTTGACAGAGTGATGTCTTGGCTGCCCTCTTCTCCTGAGATGGCCAGCTTTCTGCTGCATGGGCTGGTGTCGTCCTGATCTTTCACAGCTCAGTTTACATCTTGTTTGAGAACAGAGAGATTCTATGAAGCTGTCCAGGTGCAAACATGGTGACTATCAACTGCATTTGTTGGTGTGGTTATAGATGACAGGCTTCCGAAAAGAAAGATATAGGGGGAGGGTGCCCGTGCTTGCTCCAAAAAGTCTTGGTGATATCAGCCACCCAAACTGGCATACCTGAAGTGTTATCATATTGGTGTCCCCAAAGGGACTCAAAGAGTGCCAGTGATGAGGTAGGGCCATCAGGGAAATAGTGACTCTTGGTAATGGAGAAAGCAATTGTGGCTTTGGCAGGGTGGAAGCATAGTGTATCCTCTCCTTCTGAGATGGCCAGCTCTTTGCTGAGTGGGCTGGTGTAGCCAAAATATTTCCCTGCTCAGTTTATATCTCATACAAGAAAAGAGTGAGTTTATGAAGCTGGCCTGGCTTGAGCATCAAAGAAAAAATTATATCTAATCTTACCTTTAAGCATGAGTTCTCTCTTGAATATGTAACCCACTTGCTTGTCTTTGTATTTCTTTGCTTACCTAATTCTGAAGTAGCCAATGTTCTCTCTCTAAAATTTATTTCTCTTTCTCTCCCTTACATATTTCTAAATAAGTTTTAATAAAAACTATCTTGTTTCACAAAATAAAAAAAGGAGTTTTATCTCTAATATGTAGTTGTCAAGATTAGAGAATATACCCCTAACTCCCACATTCTCTTTTTACAGCTAGCATAAGAAATCATCTGATTGGCATTATTTCAATAACAATAATATAAAGACAAACTAAGCACCCATAAACTGATGCTTATATTTTTTAACTTCTGGCATGTATATTCAATATGTATGTATTCAATACATACACAAATATACACATATTAACTGTAATATTCAACTACAAAGGAAGATAAAAGTTGTGCCTTTCTAACTACACAGATGAAAACTGGGGTGATTAAACAGAGAAAATTAAATCAGAGAGTGAGAGACTATTACCAGATGGTTTCACTGATATGTAGAATACAAATAACCAAAGTAAACACACTGAATAAAACCAACAAAAATAACAGGCTCTCTGACAAGTAGGGTTGTTACATGAAAGGAGGGAAAAGTTGGAAGGAATGAGTAGACTGTTATTTGTATGTTGGTGGCACTATAACTTTGGAGAAGAAACCACAGATATTTCTGAAATTTCATAATAATGTAGACAAGTGGTAAATTAATAAACTTGGATTTAATTTTTAAATATTATATGACTGTTCCAGAGTTGTAACTGCCTTGAGAAAGGTAACAACAGAAGTAGAGTAGGTTGGGTGCTTGCTTTTCATGTGGTTGACATGGGTTCAGTCACTGGGACCAGACATGGTTTCACAGGCCCACCAGGAATAATGCCTGAGCACAGAGACAGAAGGAAGCTCTAACTCCAATTGGTGCCTAAAGCACTGCCAGGAGTAATTTCTGAATGCATAGCCAGGAGTAATACCTATGTATTGCTCAGTCCCAGCCCCTCAAAAAAAAATAAAAATAAGACTATTCAACAGTCACATGACTATCCCCACCCAAACCCCCCCAAGACAAACAAACAAACAAACAAACAAACAGGTGGCCTTAAAGAGGATTCAGTGTGATAGATTTCTAGATATCATTGCAATAACAAGAAAGGACACACAAGCTCTTGGAGCCTTAGCTTAGCAAAGAAGCCAACCAGTTTCTCTCCTTTGGAGCTCTTTTAGATCTTCTATTGGTTTTCCATACAAGTCTGTAGTTTCCTGTTTTGCTCTCCTGTCTCTCTTGGAGGGTTGAATATGCTTACTCATTTGACCTATAACATCCAAGTGAGCATAAATACTCAAACATTTCACCCTCTTAGCAGAGGAGCTATGACAGATATGGTGCCTTCAGAAGCCCCTCAGGCTTTATGTAAATTCTGAATTTGAATTAATATATGGATTGGCCTAGCTTGGGTCAAGTCCAAATTCTTTTTTTTAAACTTTATTGATTGATTGATTGATTGGTTTCTGGGCCACACCCAGCAGCACTCAGGGGTTACTACTGGCTCTGCACCCAGAAATTGCCCCTGGAAGACTAAAGGACCACATGGGATGCCAGGAACCAGGTTTCTCCTGGGTCAGCCACATGCAAGGCAAATGCCCTACCACTGTGCTATCTTTCCAGCCCAAGTCCAAACTCTTAACAGGTCTTCTTTGATAATGGGCATGAATGACATTGGCACATACTGTGTGGAAAAAATAATTGTTCTCATTTATTTATTTACTTATTTATTTATTTTTTTTTTTTTGATTTTTTGGGGTCATACCCAGCAGTGCTCAGGTGTTACTCTTGACTCTGCTCAGAAATCACTCCTGGCAGGCTTGGGAACCATATGGGATGCCAGAATTCAAACCACCATCTATCCTGGATCGGTTGCGTGCAAGGCAAATGCCCTACTGCTGTGCTATGTCTCCAGCCCCTCTCTTTTATTTTTTTTAACTGTTCCCTTCTGTAAGATTCTGTTCAGTAGTGCCTTCCTGCTCATCTGGGGGGAAATGCATTTTTTAATAAATAAAAACTTGAAGAGAATTTATAAATGTTTAAACAAGAGCATCTTAAATAGAATCATTAAGACTAACAAAAATACAAAAGGAACTAATGGTTGAAAAAGTCAGCTTTCATAAAATAACCAATGAGTTTAGGATTAAACAGACAGAAAATTTTATTATATTTTGTTACAGGTGATATTGTGTGCTAGTTTGGTTGGTGGGTTGGGGTTTATTTTTTTATTGTTTTAAAAATGGTTAAATTTATTAATGCAAAATTAAAGTAACATTCTGATCCTCTTTTTAGTTTTTCTTGCCCAATGTACTGTACCTTCTAAGAACAGTCAGGAAGACATATACCAGAGTCCCCAAAGAAGACTCTTTGGCTCAAGCATTCACACAGTAAACTATACGAACCTTTTCTATGACCCAGCAATTTCATTCCAAGTACTTACTCCAAGAACACAAAAACATTAATTTAAAAAGTTATATATACACTGCAGTATTGCTTACAATACTCAAGATCTGGAAAAAATCCAAGTATCCAGTGACAAAGAGGGATGAAAAAAATATGGTAGGAGCCTGGGATACAGTAGATTAGGGGCCTTGCCTTACCTGCAGTCAACCTGAATTCAGCTCCTGGCACCTATAGATAGTCCTCTGAGGCTGCCAGGAGAGATCTCTGAACACAGAGTCAGGAATAATCCCGGAGCACATCCGGAATGATCCAAAACATAAAAAGAAATGGGGTACACACACACACACACACACACACACACACACACACACACACGAATGCTACTCAGGCATAAGAAACAATGAGATCGTTGTTGAAGAAGCCGGTGATGTCAGATTCTGAGTGAGTTGGCAACTAGGCGGCTTAGCATGAAGCAGGGCAGCATAGGACTAGACAAGCAGAGCAGACAGATAAGATCCTCCTATAGCGAGTTTGGGAAGATTTCTCTATTATTTTAAGTGAGGTGGAATACTTAAAATATGCTCAGCTAATCAGACTTAAAGGATTTCAGCCAATCAGATTAGAGAAAGCTGGGTGTGGACTAGTGGATTAGGGGAAAGCAGGGTGTGTGTGGGCTCTGCTTTTGGGATAGACCTGTTGGTGAGGTTTCTGGTAAGTGCTCATTTCCCTCATCCGGGGTTGGCCTCTTCTACACAAGTTGTCTGTTGAGGCTCCTTTGGGAGGTTGGTGAGAATCGGCTTGATGGAGACCTTGACTGATCTCCATTGACAAGAGCTTTACTCTGCTTTCCCATGCCCAGCTACACTTGGCATTTCATTTCAAGGTGGCTGGAATTGAAGAGCATCATGCTAAGACAAATGAGTAGGATGGAAAAGACAAATACTAAATGATATCATTGTGAAGTACAAAGAAACAAAGAAAACAGATAATATCCAATAAATATACTGAGAAATATGCCCTCAGAACTAAGAACTGGGAGCTGGAGAGATAGTACAGCAGGTAAAATGCTTGTCTTGTACTCACTCAACCTGGGCTCAAACCCTAGCACCTCATATGGTCTGCCTGAAATATAATTTCTGCATGCAGAACTGGGAATAAGCCCTGAGCACCACTGGGTGTGCCCTCATCCAACACAAAAGGAATTAAGACAGCCAAAGATGAGAGGGGAATGGATCTAGAAACAGTGGTGGAGATGCGTATTGGTACTCTAGTGGAAGGTATGGTAGCACTGTGAGCATAAAACAATAGTATTAATGTCAATTCATATTATGATACTTCAATAAAGACTTGATCAAATATTTTAGATAAATTATTTAAAATGTTTTAAAATATATTTGTTTCTTTTTTATCTTTTCTTTTCTTTTTTTTGGGGGGGGAGGGGGATACAGCTGGATGTGTTCAGGGTTTATTCTTGGCTCTGCACAGAAGGGACATTTCTGGAGACAATATTCTCAGGGGACCAAAGAGGTACCAGGCATCAAACCTGGAACAGCCATATGCAAGGCAGGTGCTTTATTTACTTGCACCATCTCTCCAACCTTGAGAGTAGATTTTTATGCAGATGAACTGCAGCAGTCCAAAGCCTACATCCTCTGACAGGAACAATCCAGCTCTGTATCTGAAATTAAAAAAAATATGTGTATATATGTTTTTATGTATATGTGTATATATACAGACATATATATACATATATAAATATATATTTACAAAAATATAAAAGCTTCCTTTGTTTATATATACCCCATTTCTTTTTATGTTTTTGGATCATTCCGGATGTGCTCCAGGATTATTTGTGACTCTGTGTTCAGGGATCTCTCCTGGCAGGCTCAGAGGACTATATATAGGTGCCAAAAACTGAATTCAGGTTGACTTAAGGTAAGGCAAGGACCCTAATCTACTATATTAACTCCCAGGCTCCTACCATAAATTTATATATTTATATTTACATATAAATATAAACATATATATATATATATAGAGAGAGAGAGCAAAACCTTCTCAGGTAAGATCAGACTACAAAGCTGAAAACAGGGCTTTTTCTTATGAAATGGGATTTTGCTGTGCCCTGCCCCCCCATGTACCCTGCCACTAGAAAATCAACAGCCTCACCCACTGCCACCAACTGCCCAGCAGAGAAATGGTCCACTGATCCACCGAGCACCAAAAGAAAAGAATGAGGGGTAGTACTTCCCAAGTAGTTCCATCCTGGCTATTACTTCTGTGGCATTCTCAGAATGGTGGGGTTGGGGTAGACTCCCTTTTCTGTGTAAATTACAGCAGCCCAATGCCACCACTTACACCCTCTGACAGAAATGGCCCAGCTCTGGGAATTAACTTTCCCAAACTTCCAACACACCAAATTTGTTTTAGATCTATAAATCTGGACCCATTGGCTGCATGAAGCCATGGGACACCTCAATAATTTAAAATAGTGTCAGCCCAGTTGTATCACAGAAAATTTGATAGGAAACTTATCAAGTGACAGTAAGCCCAAGAAGTAACACAACATGCTCAACTAGCACCAACCACAGTCCAATAAATTCTTAGGCACTTATATTAGTAACACCATGGAGAGATGTTGGTTTAACTGTGTTCCATTCTATTCAGCATATGCTTGTCACCTTTGGATAGAAGCATCCTTTGGATTGGTGCCTTAGACCACCTGTTCTTCATGTGTTCTGGCGCTTCCTAATTAAGACCCTGGGTGGGTCTCAGGGAAAAACTGCTTATAGTTTGTTTTCCACCACTGAGCTATTTGCTTCTTCGGAGAAGAAGGCTTGTGTTCTGGAATACCTGAACTTGTTTTATCCCTTTAACGATATGTAGATTATTTCTTACATTAGTGTTTGATTCCACACCCATGTCTCTCCAATGCCCTGGCTTCACCTGACGCCTGAACTAGGACCCAGAGACCCAAAAGACCCCAATGATGATTTGACCCTCAAATGTATAATCACCATCACAGCCTCCTGGAATGGGACTGAGTGTCAGTGTCCGTAATTCGAATATTGGTGTACAAAGTCCCTGTTCTGAAAGCAGTAGAGACCCTTCAGGCAGGACAGAAGCAGGCAGAGAAGGGGAGAGAGTTAAAGACTGTGAGCAGCGCTCTATAGGCCGAGGCCCACCACCTTTATTCTACCAAAGGTGCTTTGTTTGAGGACTTCAGCCCCAACTTGCAGCAACTTGTCAAGGTCACTGATATAGGATAAAAGCCAAAGAGAAATCTCCATTTGAGAGGGACCAACAGCAGAGAAATGGTCAGGTGTTCCCACCCAGATTTCAGCTATGAAACCAAAGGCCCTTATATTCCAGGCAACCTCAGCAGCTTACCACAGAAGATGTAGAAGATGAAGATCCAGGGCCGAAGAGATAGCACGGAGGTAAGGCATTTTCCTTGCATGCAGAAGATAGTGGTTCAAATCGCAGCACCCCATATGGTCCCTCAGGCCTGCCAGGAGCGATTTCTGAGCGTAGAGCCAGGAGTAACCCTGAGCGCTGCAGGGTGAGACTCCCCCCCAAAACAAAACAAAACAAAACAAAAAAACCAAAACAAACAAACAAAAAAAGAAGATGAAGATCCAAGCCCAGCTGAGGTACAACTGAGAAACATCTTTTAAAACCTCCCGCAACTTTATTCTAGGCTAATCTATTGATCCTATTTGCATATTGCTGGTTGAACTGTGTGTTCTGGTTAAACTGTGCTCTACCTGTATAGATCTTAATGCTACTCTTTTGGGCTATACCCCATGGCAAACACAATTTTGTATCTGGGTGTCATCTTAAATGTCATCATTTTTATTAAAGAGAGATATATCATTTCAAATTGACCTGTGTTGATCTAAGGTTTAATAATTCTATTTGCCTTTGTGTTCTTACAAGCAAATAAAGTAAATTCGTTTGTGCCTGTGAAGCAGCCAGTTAGGTAGGGAGGATATTCCATGATAAAGAGCTCTTGAGGTGTAATAAAAGTCCTTGGGACAGGGGTCAGAATAATAACACAGAGAGGAGGACATTTACCTTGCACACAGCTAACCTGGATTCAAGCTCCATCATTTCATGTTGTTTCGCCAAACCTGCCAGGAGTGATTCTTGAGTACAGATCAAGGAGTAACCCATGAACACCACTGGCTATGGCCCCCAAAATAAACAAACAAAAAATGTGCTTGCACATAATAAAACCAAGAGGTAGAATTTGAAAAAGTTACTCTTCTCACTATACCTACCACCTTGTGGGTGCTAGAACTAAGCTCTGAGAAGAGGAACTCAGGCAGAAGCAAAAGCCAGAAAAGGAAGATCAAAGAATATCACCAGATTCCAACCTTTTCCCTTAACAACCATCCTAATAAAGGATTCTTACCTAATAGACAGCCCCTTGTGGGGCCGGAGATATGGCATGGAGGTAGGGCGCTTGCCTTTCATCAGAAGGACTGTGGTTTGAATCCCGACATCCCATATGATCCCCCGAGCCTGCCAGGATAGATTTCTGAGCATAGAGCCAGAAGTAATCCCTGAGCACTACTGGGTTTTACCAAAAAACCAAAAAAAAAAAAAAAAAAAAAAAAAAGAAAAGAAAAGAAAAGAAAGCCTCTTGTGGGACAGGTTGAGCTATAAACCAGAAGATGAGCACAAGTGCTCCTTGAGCTCATGTGTCCACATGTGTTGCCTGAATACATGATGCCCAGCATATATTTCCCACATCATTCCTCTTGAGATATGTACTTTCAGACTTTCCTACTTTAATTCTGAGATGTGTACCAGGGCTCTCTCCACCTTTAGAAAAGCCTGATTGAGTTAGCATCAATTACTTTATTGCTTGTCTAATCCTGAAACTCTTTTTTTTTTTTTCTTTTGACCTGAAAGACCTGGACAAATTTTAGGATGTGCTTTGCTTTTCTGACAAGAGCAAAGCTGACAGTTCTAGGTATCTCCAGCCATTTTTCCAGGTAACAAAGATGAGAGAGAGAGGAAGCAGCAGATTCCCTTCTCACAGCTGCCACCTCTCTCCTCCCCACTTTGCATAAGTTGCTCCTGGGACCCCAACCAGCATCATAATTGGTGACCAATTGTCTCTTTCCACCTTTGCAATGCGAAATGGCTGAGAAGATCTAGGACTGTGATGAACCCCTGCATAGCATGAATCTCAAATCTTGCCAGCCCCACGAGGCTACTATCAAGTCACTCCTGACATCCACTTGGTCTTCCTTACCACGTGATTTCTTTTGGGGAAGCTTTAGACTTAGGCTGGAATATACAATTACTCTGCAGAAAAGAAAAGTCAGTCCTAGACCTTTCCAGATTTTTGCAAGTATGTCATTTTTCTCTCTTAGAAAATAATTTCAGGAAGAGACAAGCAATGAAGCAGGCTTTATTTGAAAATCCAGAGAAATGTATGAAAGAGAGAAATTGCTCAAAAGAGAGCCAGATAAATCCTTGCCCTTCCAAAGCCACTCCAGTTGTACCCACCACCCACAACTGCCACTTCATCAATGGCCCAGATTCACCACGCAATCACAGAGCTCTGCAAAAGTGCCAAATTGACCAAAACTCCAGGTATGCCAGCATTTGGGCTGACATCACCAGGACTTTTTTGGAGTGAGTGTGGGCACCCTCCTCCCACCCTCTTGTATTTCTAGAAATCTGGGCAGCAAAAACTTTACTCCACAAAAGCTGGAATATCAGCCATAGTCTTGGAATTCCTGGACAATGCAGCTGCATATACAGCTTAGTGACAACTCTAAATATTTTTCAATGCTGTCACTCTTTTTTTTAAAATATATATATATATTTTATTTAATCACCTTGATTACATACATGATTGTGTTTGGGTTTCAGTCATGTAAAGAACACCCCCCATCACCAGTGCAACATTCCCATCACCAATGTCCCATGTCTCCCTCCTCCCCACCCGACCCCCGCCTGTACTCTAAACAGGCTCTCCATTTCCCTCATACATTCTCATTATTAGGACAGTTCAAAATGTAGTTATTTCTCTAACTAAACTCATCACTATTTGTGGTGAGCTTCCTGAGGTGAGCTGGAACTTCCAGCTCTTTTCTCTTTTGTGTCTGAAAATTATTAATGCTGTCACTCTTGTAGGAACATATCTAGTTAGATATGCAATTGTGGATTTAAAGCCTTCTAGTGTTCAGAAACAAAACAAATAGAAAACCAACTAACAACAAATTGTTTAGCAAACCTTCTACAATGACCTCATTACAAGCTACATTAATTTTCATAATTTTTTTTATTGCTGCACTTTAAAAACTAATTTCATTACCACTTACCTGTTAACTAGCAACATAGAATATATTATTACATGCTTGCCAAGAGGGTAGGTTTGGGTGAGAATTCTGAAACAATGGTGAAGGAAATTTTACTTTGGGGATGAGATTGGTCTTGGAACAAATGTATTATGAGCAACTATGTAATACATGGTCTTTAAATAAACTAAAAATGTAAAAAATAAAAAAATAATGTTAAAACAGTTAATATATTTTTTAACTTCTCCTCACCCTTTTCTGTTAGGCTTTTGGTTCACAACCAGTTTTTCTCAGGAATGACTCTTGGTTCCACAGTCTGGGATGACTCTTAGTAGGATCCAACTAGAGTCAGCCACATGCAAAGCATACCTTAACCTCTGTACTATCTCTTCGGCTTACTTATTCCATTTTAGATGATTTAAAAGCAGTTCCATTTTTGAGGTAATAGCAATTTACAGGGTATCTTCCATTGATTGAGATGTTGCTTCTATTTTTAAATTTTAATTAATTTATTAATTTGGAGCCACACCTGTTAATTAAAGATTTAGAGCTAATTCCTGACTCTACATTCAGAAATTACTTCTGGCAGTGCTGAAGCAAATCAATTAGGGATGTTAGAAATTGAATCCAGTTTAGTCATATGCAAGGCAAGTGCTCTACCCACTTTAATATATCTGCAGCCCCAGTTGTTGTGTTCTTTTTAAAAGGAAAAGTTTTAGAGACGTAAGAGAAACACACAACACATATCTTAGGACACACACACACAACACATATCTCAGGCTGAGATGTAAACAAATTTCTCAAATGTCCTTCACAGAGTTTTAAAACACTGTAGCAGCCCTATCTTGTTTTGGCAAGTTATTTTTTTTTTATTACTCTCAGGCAAGTTATTTTATGCCTAACCCTTATTTTACTTAAATCCTGGCTTTAGTGCAATAATTGACACATGCCTATTAATTTACCTTTGGGACCATAGAATCACAATACAAATTAGTCATACATTAAAGCTAAATTATTCCCATTTGGGTATTTAATTAATATGCTCTTCAGGCAGAAAGAAGGTGCTTATTGCCTTAGTTGTTTATAACATCATTTCTCAACTGGTTCCCAACAGGTCCCCAGGATATTCCAAGAAGTCACAGGTGCAAATCATGCAAGCAGTCAGTTATGGCATTAGAAAACAGACCAACTGGTAGAACAGGAGAGCCACAGGAAGAGAACAGGAAAAGAGCAGTGATTAAAAAAACGGAGTTAGGGGCCGGGAAGGTGGTGCTACAGGTTAGGTGTCTGCCTTGCAAGCGGATGGACCTCGGTTCCCCGGTGTCCCATATGGTCCCCCCAAGCCAGGGGTGATTTCTGAGTGCATAGCCAGGAGTAACCCCTGAGCGTCAAAAGGGTGTGGCCCAAAAACCAAAAAAAAAAAAAAAAAAAAAAAAAAAAGGAGTTAAAATCAAGGTGACAAAGAAAGAACTTAATCGTTTTTTAGCTCCTTGCTTTCTAGTAGTGCTTAACAAGTACCTCTTATCGCTTATTCACTCAGGCGGCTGATGGTGTCGCAAGAAGGTCAGTACCGTTCAAGCAGACCCGGTAAGCTCCATCCCCGGCATCCTTGCGCAAAGCCAGGAGTAACCCAAAGATGCGGGTGGGAGATGAGGCCATTACAGAGAGCCAGAGGTCCCTCCCAGGTCTCTGGGCTGAGTCTGTTAGTCCAGTTTTTATCTTTCTTTCTCAATATTTTAGGAGACACCCGACACCAATGCAACATTACCACCACCACCACCAATGCCCTTTCTATATACTTTTAAAATACCATATAGTAGATACTCACTGTGTCCAACTTACACTTTTAGATGCCATCTATGTGTTATTTTATTTTTGTTTGGAGTCACATATGGCAGTATCCTGAGCTTATTCTAGCTCTGCACACTGGAATCACTCCTGACAACCTCACTGAACCTATGTAGATTGAACCTGGGTTGACTGTGTAAGCAAGAACTTTATCAACTGTACTATTGCTCTAGCCCTATTATTTTATTTAACTCCAGGACTTTAAGGAAGGTACTCATGTCACAGAATGGATCCATGGAGACTCAAATTACAGCATGTGAGACATAGTGGGAAATGATTCAACATTACTGCTTCCACAAGACTGATTAGAGGTGGGAAATTATTAGCACAAAAAAATTCCAACAGAATTAATACAAGAGAGACCAGAAACTAGCCCAGGACATTATATCTGAAAGTATTATTTTGTGTAATTATTGTTTTAAATACACATGTAAGTCCATAAGTAGGTGTTAACCGAGGAAGGGATTTTTGTAGGTCTTATCTGAATCTTGACAAAAAATGTACTTCTAAGTTTGGGTTCTGCTTCAAAAATATGAAATGTTGGGCCCGGAGAGATAGCACAGCGGCTTTTGCCTTGCAAGCAGCCGATCCAGGACCAAAGGTGGTTGGTTCGAATCCCGGTGTCCCATTTGGTCCCCCGTGCCTGCCAGGAGCTATTTCTGAGCAGACGGCCAGGAGTAACCCCTGAGCACAGCCGGGTGTGACCCAAAAACCAAAAATATGAAATGTTAACTATGCAAAAATCAAAACAAATAGCAATTGGAATCTTAATAGATATTATAAATTAACCCTCTCCCATTCCTCCATTTTAATATTTTTCATCCTTTATAATAAACTTACAATAGTATAGAATTTAAAGGAAATATGTTATGTACACAGTGACTATCAGGATGGGACGAATTAATTCAAGTTACAAGAGTTCACAACAAAAATGAAACACATCTTATTTATTTTTGTCTGAAGCACAAAGGAGCTCACTTAGCACAAGAAAAATAAGCATATTACACAAATATTGAGAAAAATGTCCCCACAGATTCATACATATATGTATATATTAAGAACACAACCAGGGGTTTAGCAACAATGTAAGGAGATTTTACATAGGTAGTACTTTCTAACAAGTTTTTAAGTAGTAACTAGACAAGTGAATCAAAGCTAATGAACAGGTCATTCTAATCACTTGAAACACTGTTGGAATGTAAAAATCCTTTAGGATTTATGTTTAATTTCATCATTGGTGTGTTTGATTTGCATTTTACTCAATTTGGACTAGACCCACAAGCCCCTTTACTCTCCATAACTCCCAAGAATATGAAAATATGCCTGCAGACAGGTACTTGTTTTGTAATGGTGTCTATTCTTTTGTGCATTGTTTCCATGATTTTCCCTTAGAAATTGTTGAGGTCCAAAATGGGAATTAGAACATCTAAAATTGAAATAATTTCCTTTAAATCTTCTCAAAAAATTAAAAATTTTCAATAATCTATATAATTTGAAATTTTTAAGGCATTTCTGAATCTACCTTTAATAACCAGCATACACAGTATATATGTGAATATTTCTGACATCAGCTTTAAAAATGGACAACAAAAATGTCTAGTAGGCTGCAAAAGCACCTATGTAAAATTACAAGGCAGAATGGATATAATATGCCTTTAAGTTTGCTTTAGAGCCTTTGCTAGGTCTGATTATGAACTGATATGATTAAAAATAGGAAGATACTATAGGGAGAGAAGAGCCAAAATATGTATCTCAGATACATTATGTTTTCTCTCTGACTCAGCCATTGATGCCAATAGGAATATTCAAGGAATCACTGCAAAGTCAGTCAAATTGGAGCTGGGGAGGTAGTTCAGTGAAAGAGTGCTTTTATTGTTTCACACACACACACACACACACACTCTCAGTCAAGTTTACTATACACTCTCTTTCTCTACCTCTTAGAATTGTCATGAAAGTAAATAAGAGATTCAGGGAGAAACTATGATCAATTTTATTCTAAGACTTCTTCATAGAATGAATAGAGATTGTTCCAAGATATTATCTTGAATCCAAAATCTTTGAAGATTAAATAAGGGAAGATTTAAAGTGGAGAACCACTGAGGAAGCAGGCTCCCAACCTCTGCTTGTAATTACTAGGACAACTTCGCAGATCTGGATATTATGATTAGTTCTTCTTTTCTTTTCTTTTTTTTTAATAATATCTTTATTTAAGCACCAAAATCACAAACTTTTTTGTAGCTGGGTTTTAGTTATATATATATATATATATATATATATAAAAAGAACATTCCCATCCCCCCCTTCACCAGTGCATTGAATTAGCCTACTTTTGTTTTCCAATTACAAAAACATTTTAAATCACTGGTAGTCAAGACTAGTATATTACTCTTTTACTTGTATTATTTATTCTATTTAAAATATGAGGCAAATACTATAGAATGGAAAGTAGGTTTGATCGAGTTTTAACTATTTGTCTCCAGTGACAGAGTAAAATTTTCAAACATCAAATGACAAGATTAGCTTGATATACTGCTCTCCACAATTTAAGGTTAGTCCACATTAGGCAAAGCCAACATTTTAAAGTGCAGACAATCTAGTATGTATATAGTTACTACCAGGAATATTACAAAAAATACTCAAAATTCCGTTAATACTGCACTTTAGAACATAAAATATGTTAGAAGTGATGCAGGTAAAGTCAAAATACATATAAATGTTTTAGCATATTCTATTTTTACTAGAAAAGATACACAAGTCTTATACTGCTAGGGTTATGTTTAATGTTTGATACATTGGTTGTAGACAGCCATTCTTACTGATTCTGATGCTACATGAAAACTGATGTTCAACATCAAAATGTATACCCTTAAGTATAAGGGTATAAGATAAGTGTACCCTTATCTTGATAAGACTAGCAACAGCTATGACTTCTCAGTGAATCTTGCACTTTACATCCAAATTTGTAGTGGACAAGATATTCATTTGGGGTAAATATCAAGTAACCAAGTTCTTTTGGTAGAGGCTGGGTAATAGACTTGCTGGCACTATGGAGATATGGGAAAATTTTGGCAAGGCATCTTTAAAATGGCTAAAGAATTAGAAACTCTGGCAAGATAGTCCTGCTGGATCAATCAACTAAGATTTATCTAGGTACTTTTTGTCTCACAACACAAACCTTTGGGTATATTGTGTTTTTTATTTTTGAGGGAGGTCACACCTGGCAGTGTTCAGGGCTTATTCCTGGCTCTGCACTCAGAAATCATTCCTGGCAGGCTCAGAAAACCACATGGGATGCTGGGAATCGAATCACTAGTCATTCTGGGTTGGCCACATGCAAGGCAAATAAATGCTCTACTACTGTGCTATCTCTCTGGCCCCATATTATGTTTTTTAAAAATGAATATTTTTTTCCTATTTATAAGTATAGTTTACACACAAAGCTAATAGTGTTTCTAACAAGAAAAAAAGCCTGGAATAAATATGAAAATGACTGCTGTGTTTTTTTCTATAAATATGAGATTAATGATAGTTTAAAATTTTTCATTATCAGATGATATTAACAAGTCACACCTAAGTCTTAGATCCAAATGATACATTTCACTTTGAAATTATTCCTTTCCCATGCTGGTTTGTAGTATTTGGAATCAAGTAAGGAAAAAAGGTAAAAGATTTAAATAACACATCACTATTTCAGGATATGTCAGTAAATTATTAATAGGGAACATAAAGCTATTCTTTGCTTTGCAACATTTTTAAATATATATTTGATTATGTCCCACTTATAAATACATTAATTGTGACTTGTCTATAGTTTCTATTATCCTAAAATTTTATAGTCCTGAAAATAAATTGGAACAAAAAACGATAATAGCAGACAAATTTAAAAATAGAATTATTTCAAAAATTCAGGATTTAATCATCTTTTAAAATATTTCTTTAATTGAATTTTTCTTTCATTTAAACACTTCTAATATATTTGAATATTAAGTGTCCAGCAACTTTGTCAAAGTTCTTATGAAGAAGAGGCCATTAACATAAAACTTTTCCTTTTAGACTTGACAGCTCCTGAATGTCCAGCATTTGTACCAGTTGCTGAAGATTGCAGTCTTTGGGGTGGAATTTGTCTTTGTTCTAACAAAACTGAAATGATACTAACACAGCACAGTTATAAAGAACTTTTTTTAAGTACACAAAAATACAACTATTTATGCTATGTAATTATATAAATAATGTTCCTAAGAGACTTGAAGTCTTTAATACCCAAATTCTGTCAAACACTTTGAAGTACAGAACTATATTAAGGAAGCGTGTGGCATTAAATTTCTGACGTTTCATCATCAAAGAAGGTGAAGCACAACAATAACACATCTTTAATATACAAATCCAGTAAGTGTAAACCTTCAGAATGCAAGGTTCTTCTTCAAACATTTTAAAGTTCAACAAGTTTGTTTTTTTCTTTTCAACTATTTTTTATTCACTAGGTAATTTCCCAATATAATCTAAAGTAATTTTTTATATTTATGCAGTCTTCTCCCTCATAAAAATATACTCATTGACTCATTTTCTGATTTCTGATTTTTACGATTATTAACTCAAAATATCTAATCTCATAGTAGTATCTTTTCTCTCCACATTTTGGAATACGGAATCAATCTTAGATCTATAAGAAAACCACCAGTAATAGTATTCCCTTATGTTTGAGCTTAAAGTAAATCTGAGCAGAACAAAAGGGAGAAATTTTGAATCCTCCCAACCAGAGAGTTGATCATTAAAGCAACTTCCCTCAAATAATTTGTCAAGTGAATATTGTAACTAGACACAGAAGTTGATTGCCATCCCAAGAACAAGGTACTGATTTTGTCTTTCGAACTCCACCTGGATACAAGGGAGACGCAGAATCACGTTATCCCAGAAGGACTTGGTGATGACCGGGGTTTTACACCGAGCTTGAAAAGGGAACCACCTGCCTTCCTCCCACATATACCTCCTCAATATTACGATCATCTCCTAAAAAAAAAAAAAAAGGCAATAAATCATTGTTACGGTATATTTGTGACAATAAATATTTTAACCACCCCTAGGAGAGATTAAAAAGACAATTCTAAAACAAGACATATGAAAAAGAACCTTCCCCTTTCTCCATAGTGTGCTTATAATATGGACAGGATGACCTAAGCAAAAAAAGATACTACATCTAATTGAAGACTAGGTACTGAATTTTGTGTTTAAGCAGAAATCACATAAAATTGGCACCTCGTGCTATTCTGTCAGCTGAGTGAGCTGCTTGCATTTCTAGTTTTAATCATAAAGGGAAAGCTTATTGTGATATTCCAGATTTATACTCACTGTGGATAGATGAAAAGAGTATGAGAAATGTCTTTTTCGTGTTCACTATGGAATCTGAATGTAACAGTGTAACAGGAGGGGACAAAGAACTTCTCCCCTCCTCCTCATTTTTTGGTTTTGGGATATATAGAAGCAAGTTTTAAAGTTGCACATTTCAAATGCTACCTTTAAATGTCCCAAAAATACTTTTGTTCATGAGGAAATTAAAAGCAACTATATGAGCCAGAGAGAGTATATTGTGTAAGGCATTGACCTTGCACACAACAGACCCATGTTGGATCCTCGGCAACTCATGTGTTCCTTTGAGCCCCACAAAGTGATCCCTGAGCATAGAGTCAGCAGTAAACCTAAGCACAGTCGTATATGGCATAAAAATAGTAAACAAAAAAATACACCTAAACAAATGATTATATGTGGAGTCCCACAAATAATAAAATAAATACGAGAGTTAAAACCAAGAAAGAAACAAAAAAAATACTGTGTTTGGCTTAGAAACATGTATCTACTAACCTAGATAGAGGAACTTCTGGATAACAGCCTAAAAAAGAAAAAAGTTAAAATAAAAATATTTTACACTTCTATAAAAAGAAATTCAGAGTCAACAGTAGTTAACAAGCCCATAAATACATTTTTCAGGCAAAAACCTACTTTTATGAATTAAAAATAATAGTCTAAAGTGCCACTGGATATGGTTCCTAGAACATTACCAGCAATGACCCTTGACCATGGAGTGGCCCTGAGTACTTTTGAGGTATAGCAAAGAAAAAAATAATTTTGTTTTATAAGAAAATACTGGTTACAGGCCAGAGAGATAGTATAGCATGCAGTTTTCCTTTGCATATAGCTGATTCAAGTTCAAACCTTGGCATCCTTTATGGTCCCCCAGGTGCTGCCATGAGTAATTCCTGGGAGGAGAGCCAGCAGTAATCATTGAGCATCATCAGGTGTGGCCCAAAAAACAAGCAAGCAAAAAATACTTTCTATTCACAAATGCTTATTCTTTGGAAAATTTTTGGTATATAACTCTTTATATAGTTATATAAATAAATTGCTATAATTTAATATAAATAAATTTATTTAATAGAATAATTCAAACATTCCAAGAGGTATAGAAGAAAAATAACTATAAGGAATTCTGAGTTGAGTCTTACTTCCAAACATTCAGCTAAAGTTATAAAGCATGTATGTAGGTAATATAAAAATATCAAATGTCATCAACTTGAAATAATTATAATGTATTTTATTTAACAGCCTCTATATAGTATATTTAGTTTCACATTTCTTTCCTGAATTGGTAAATTTATAAATGGTAATATTTTAAAGAAAAATAAGAAAATAAAAACTATTATTAAAGCAACAAAAATAAGTTTACTTTTTTCTTTTTTGAGGGGGACCACACCTGGCAATAATCAAAGTTTTCTGGCTCTTTGTTCAGAGATCATTACTGGTAGTTCTCAAGTGATTAAAAGTCTTAACAGTTTTCAAATCCAAATAGGTCACATGTAAATAGTACAGCAAATAGGCTTGTGTACCATCTTTCCAGTCTCTGAATAAGTTTCTAAGTTTCTTTACACATAGGAAAGCATCTTATAATAAGAAGAACAAAGAACAAAATCAACTTCTTATTATGAAAATAATTAGCATGGCAGTGTAATCAAGAGCTACTGCCAAGTTGGACTTTTTTCTACTATTCTGTCATCCTAAAGATCCTATTAAGTTTTATTATGATTTATTAAGCTAGAATATTTAAATATACAAATATTTTCAAAGGGGCCGAAGAGATAGCATAGCAGTGGGGTATTTATCTTGCATGCGGCTGACCGGGGAGGAACCCGGTTCAATTACCGACATCCCATATGGTCCCCCTGCCTGCCAGGGACAATTTCTGAGTATAGTGCCAGGAATGACCCCTGAGATCTGCTGGGTGTGGCCCCAAAACCAATCAATCAATCAAGTTTAAAAAAAAACAAGTATGTTCAAAATACACATGTTGTTAATACTATTATCGATAACATTATAATAAAGGAAATTAGGATTCAAAAGCATCTTGCTTCCCTTTTAAGATTCATCTTCATGAAAAATATTTGACTTTTCTTTCCCCTTTAAATTTTGTTTATTTGGGAATGAGGATGGGTCATAATAGCAGTGCTATGTGGAGGGAATTAAACCAGGATTGGCTGCATTCAGTGTATGTTCCTTAAACTCTTATTATCTCCAGTCCCTCTTATTTTTGGTTTTACAGGCAATCTACTATAAATACTTCAGCAAATAAATACTCTTGGTAAGCATCTTTTACATACCTCAGAAATATCACCAACAAAATCTCCATAGAACAGATCAATAGGAGAGTCAGAAGCTTTGGGGTTGATCAGGAGAGCATCAAATTCCTTGCCCACTTCAAAGTTTCCAATCTCTTTGTCCAGCCCTAATGCTATAAGGCAGAGTACATTATAAAAGAAGTCAGTATTTTGAACCATCAGATCAATTCCAATGTCCCTGTTTTTAAAGATATAATCTGCTAACATGCACCTAGAAAAAAAGAAATTAGTATCTTAAGAACAAAATAGAAAGGTCTCATTCCAATATGTCATAGACTTCTACTTATAGGAAGCAGAGTAAGCACAAGGAAGGAAATATTTGAGAATAAAAAAGTTCCCTTTATTATCATTATTATAATTCTAATGGCACATTTATATTTAAAATCTATATGTGCTCTGCACAGTCTGGCTGGTCTATGATTTTTCATTAATTCCTCTAAGATATATAATAATTGACTCCATATTTTTCCCTTTTTTGCTGTTCATTTCCCTATGTCATTCCTATATCTTTTTGATCTATTATGTATAACTGACAAGACCTATTTTTTGTGGAAATAAAATGACCCTCAAATGAAAAAAAAAATCCATGTGCATATTTACCAAAGTAGGCATGCCCATCATAAATCCCTTAGTTTAATTACTTGAGATATAAATTCTTCACTTTTGAGAATAAGAATCATTCAAAGTCCCAATGCTTTTAAAGAAGACAAATTCCTTTATAACATTGGAGTTTTTTTTCGGTCGCATCTGGTGGTACTCAGGGGTTACTCCTGGCTCTGCACTTAAAAAAATCACTCCTGGCAGGCATAGGGAACCATATGAGATGCAGGGATTCAAACCACCATCTCGGCTGCATTGCATTGCATTGCATTGCACTGCATTGCATTGCATTTGCAAGGCAAATGCCCCACCACTGTGCTATCTCTCCGGCTCCCAACATTGGAGATTTTTGTTTATCATAAAATCGTTTTCTTTCTTTCTTTCTTTTTCTTTTTTTTTTGGGGGGGGGGTTGGTTTTTGGGCCACACCTGGCGGCGCTGAGGGGTTACTCCTGGCTATCTGCTCAGAAATAGCTCCTGGCAGGCCCGGGGGACCATATGGGACACCGGGATTCGAACCAACCACCTTAGCTTCTGGATTGGCTGCTTGCGAGGCAAACGCCGCTGTGCTATCTCTCCGGCCCCATAACATCGTTTTTTACAGTAGAGCTTAGATCAACAATGTCAAGAATTTGATCCATCTTTTAGCTAAAATTCATGGTGTATAAATGTTGCACTTCAAGGAAGAATATCTCTCATTTTTAAGCTCTAATTTAAGACTATGAGGTAGTTGGTTCTTCTGGCCAATGAAAATGTTGAATTGAAATTCTTTAATTGAGTAAAATTTACAAAGAAGTACCTAATAGAAGCATGTATAAAGTAAAAGTGTACTGTGTTCTAGCATGGAGGCCAGAGTAATAATCCAGCAGTTAGGAGGCTAGCCTTGCATTTGGCTAACTGAGGTTTAATTCCTTATGGTCCCCCAAGACTCACCCAGAGTATTTCCTGTTTATAGAGCCAGGAGTAACATCTAAACACATATGGTTTCCCCCAAAACAAAAACAAACAAAAATACGCCTATATTATAGAATTATTTATTTGAATTTCTTTATATGTTTGCTGCTTCCTGTTATAATCAAATATATTCTCAATGTAAAAACAATAGATCATATATCTCAGACAACAGTTGCTACATTACACACACACATATATATGTATATATATATATGTATATGTATATCCAGTGCTTTTGGCAAGAACTTACTTGAAAATATCACTTGCTACTAAAGAATTATTTAAAGGACAACCCTTTTATTCTCAGAAATTAAAAATATTTTTTGAGCTAAAAAGTTCTTATAGGAAGAAAGAGCTGCAAAAATAGTTAGAAATGTTAAGAGCAATTAGATGGCTTTAGTAACTAGTAGGAAAGATTTGAATTCAAAAGAAAATGCACTGGAAGTTCTCTCCTTCATCAACTATACTTCTATTTTTGTTTTTGACAAAGAACCATGAAAAATAGAGTCTGGAGCAATAGAGTAGATGGTAGGACATTTGCCTTGCATATGGCTGACCCAGGTTTGATTCCCAACATCCCATATGATCTCCTGAACCTGTCTGAGTACAGAACCATGAAAAATAAGAATTTTGAATGACCCTATCATCATAAAATTGTGTGTATAACAACAGGTCATGGTTGATGATACATATAAACTTTTGTTGGTTTTGTGACTATTAGGGCCTGAGGAGTTCAGGCATAAACCCACCAAAAAAAAACACAGCTGCTTATATTTACTTATTTATCTATCTATTTATTTATTTATTAATTTATTTGTTATGGCTTTTGGGTCAGGTCTTACTCTTATATCTGTACTTAGGGATTACTCTTGGTGGGCTCGAGTTGACAGGGATCAAATCTAGGCTGGCCAAATGCAAGGCAAATAACCTACCCACTATATTACTTTCCAGCCCTGCTGCCAGTACATTTATAAATGAGTCCGAACTTAGATTGGTAAACAATTCAAATGAGTTTAAGAAAATTTATTTTAGTTGCTGTTAAAGCAAATGAGAGTTCAATGAAGGTGACTTATGCACACCTTGAGTGAAGAGGCTACACTTTAAACAAAATCTAATAATTTCATTTCACTCAGCTTCTTGTAGAAATATAAGTAAGGAGCAGAAATCCCATAAGAGAAAGCTAAGTAGCTCTAAAACAAATTTAAAAGCAGTACAAGGTAGAAATTTGATAAGCACACCAGGCTGTCTTGACCAGATGGATCCTGATGAAGCAACTCACAGAGTGCCTAGAATAAAAATAGAACTATAAATATGAGTTGTTTGCACCATGAAAATTAAACTGGGGTGACAACTTCCCGCACTCAGATGCCTAATTTCAGTGGGGGGTGGGGAACAGGGAATGACACTTTTTTACTCACTCAAAGAATAGCTGTTTTAAAATGTGAAACTTTATAAAATGAAATTCTAAGACTTAAGCATTTTTTTACTTGCTTTTCTTGAAGAGTTCTTTTTATTTTGTGGGAGGGTGTTTTAGATGATACTAGGTGACAAGATCTATTCTTGATTCAGGGGGTCACTTCTGAGGGGTGTTTAAGGAACCATATAAGGAAATAATGGAATGAAAACATTTTTGACTGTTCTTTGAATGTTCTGGGGTTGGATACATTTTCTAAAGCATATTTCCAGATTGTGCTGGAGAGATAGCATAGAGCTTAAAGCACTTGCCTTACATGTGGCTGACCCCAACTCAATCCCCAGCACCACATGGTTCCCCGAAAACTGTTGCATATGACTCCAAGCACCACTACAGGAATGTAGCAGCATTGTGTCCTCAAGATCCACAGTACTAGAACACCAAGAAAGGTCTCCAGGCCTCCTGAGCACCAGTTATGAGATCACAAAATAAAAATTTAAATAAGAAACTACATGTAAAATATAAAAAGATTATGTTAATATTTGCTTATCAACAAACTATAGTTTAATATAGTACTTCTATGAGAATTTGGATAATATGATGGACTAATGAAATACAGAAAATACTTAGTAAAAGCTGGGATTTTTGTAGGAAGCTCTGACAGTGAAAGGCAATGGATAAGACTTTCATTCTGGCCTCATATTTTCAGTTTTCAAATCATAGTACACTATTGCTTGACAGTATCTTTTTCACCAGCCACATTATCAATGAGATGAGCTAATAATAATGATGAGGACTTGGGGCCAGAGCAATGGTGCAAGCAGTGAGGTGTCTGCCTTGCATGTGCTAGCTTAGGATGGACTGCAGTTCGATCCCCCAGCATCCCATATGGTCCTCCAAGCCAGGTGCGATTTCTGAGTGCATAGCCAGGAGTAACCCCTGAGTGTCACTGGATGTGGTGGAAAAACAAAAAAAAAAAAGTGATGAGAATTAAATAACAACATATCTAGAATGCACTACATAATTAGAAATTAGTGAGTCTTATTTTACTACTACTACTACTATTTATTTTGGCTTTGTGGCTGCACCGCTTATTAAAGCTCAGTGCTCAGAATCACTCCTGGTGGTCCTTGGGAGACCATATGCTGTGCTGGACCCATGAGTGTGCCTCAGGCACTTGAACCAATGCTAGTATGATTATTATTATTATTACTAGGTGTAGGGATTCAGCCCCATAAGCTTCTGCCAAGGACAAGAAAAATCATGTACTTGACTCAGTGGAAATAATAGGTGATTTTAAAGAATTGTATAATAGATTATTTTAAAGAACTAGGCAGTACTGTGCATGCCTTGCATAGGACAGCCCCAGGCTAGATCTTTAGTACCCTATAGATCTTTAGTACTGCCCACCAGAAATGACTCCTTGAGTACAGGTCTAGGAATAAGCCTTGAGGCATGATGGGTCTGACCCCCAAAACCAAACAAAAACTTGTTTTTATGTTCTCAGTATAAGTATATTATAACCATTGGTATAATGGGAAAATTGAACAGCTTTTCTGCACAAAACAGTCAACTGGCTGAAAAAATGTTACCTTTTCTCTTGCATGAATAGTCACCTCACTTACTAAGTTTAAGGAATATCATGTGAGATGAAAAAATTCATAAGTATTATAAGTATATGTCATTGAGATGCTATTATCACACACTATCATATGCTACTATCACATGCGTCGAAGGACACATCACATACACATTGTATGAGAGAAAAATAAAACAGTCATTACCTTGGCTGCCTCCTAAAGTGGCTAGTCTGAAGACTTCTTTGAGGGTGAGGCTTTTCTCATTTACCTTATTAATCAAAAGTATATTAGAAACCATCACTGCTCTCCTGATTGCATCAAGCATGGAGTACGAGTAACCACCAGCCACATCTATATAAAGTAAAATACAGTCAAAAGAGTAAACTTAAAAAAGAAAGAGCTAGACATATGAGGTTTGTTTTACTTGCTTTGTTTTTTTAGTATGCTCTTTGTTTTATTAGTTTTTTATTTTTAAAAGTACTTTAAAAACATAGGAAAAACAGGCTAATATTAAAATTCAAAACGTTTAATTACTACTGAAGATATACCTGTATTAATTCCTGGAGTTTCTGCAACAAATTATCACAAATTTTAAGACTAACAAAAGCATAAACTTATTCGCTTGCAGTTAGGGATACTAGAAGTCTATGACTAAAGGACTAGCAAGGAGAGCCAACAGCACTACAAAGACTCTCAGAGGAAATATTTTCCTCCTCCTTTTGCTTCTCAACCTTCTTGTTTGTGAACTTCCTTCCTGCTTTCTTTCTCAGAAAGACATTCATCATTGGATTTAGGATCAAGATCTGCATTCCAAGAAAGGTGTCAGGTACAAATTTTGAGTGACTTCTTTTGGTAAAGGGCACTATTCAATTTAATAAAGTTAAGGAAAGAAACATTTTTTTCCTTCCAATTTTATAGCCAGATATACTCAGAGGCTATTCCTGGTTGTATGCTTTGGAGTCACTTCCGAGCACCAGGCAGAGCTATCTCTAATGTCAGATGGAACAGTGAAGAAATGCTTAAAAAAGAAAAGCAAGCAAATGAGAAAGAATATTGAGGAAATAAAGAGAGGGAAGGAGAATCAGTAGGGGTTCTCCAAAGTGGAGAGAACTTCTTTTATAAACTCTGCTGCATGAATTACCAGGCAAATTGTTACAAATTTGTCTGCATTGTTAAAAAGATCATTTAGATAATCTATTATGAAATTTAAAGAAGCTCACAGTTCTAAAAGTTTATTCCAACTCTGTTCTAATTCATCTAAGAATTTGGGGAGATCAAAAAACCACTTCTTTATGATAAATTTTTAGGAAGAGTTCTTAAAAATTGTAAAAAAATATTTTTAATTGAAAAAAAATTGGTGTAATAGGTGCCGTAGAGATAGCATGGAGGTAAGGCATTTGCCTTTCATGCAGAAGGACTGTGGTTCGAATCCTGGTATCCCAGGATGCCAGGGGCCTGCCAGGGGCGATTTCTGAGCATAGAGCCAGGAGTAACCCCTGAGCACTGCCGGGTGTGACCCAAAAAGAAAAATTGGTGTAATAAAAGAACAAATGCTCATGTGGAAAGCTTTATGTTCAGGCTTTATGGACTGTGAAAAAATAACCAACCATAATTCAATTGAAATATTACTTTTGACAAGAACAAATGTAAAAATTAATATATGAGTTTATATAAAAATAAGTTATCATGATTTATCAGGGGGAAATACATTTACATTTATATTTAAAAAATTATACTTAAAATATATATCAAGCCTGAGAGATAGTATTTTGTTTTGCATGCAGCTGACCCAGGTTTAAAACCCAGCACATATGGGCCCCCAAGCCTCACCAAAAATAATCCCTGAACTTAGAACCAGAATTAAGCCTTGAGCACTGCTGTGGCCCAAATCAACACAAAGTACTTCATTTATAATATTAAACAAAATGATAAAACAAAAATTTGTCACATACTATGTATGGAGTTAATTTAAAAACCAAGGAAAGATTTAAAAATAGTGAAATCATGGAAACCAGCAGTCTTCCTAGAGAGCATTTAAACAACAGTTATAACCAGTTTAAATAAATTGAGAAAGAAAATTGCACTAACTGTACTACAGTATAGCAGATAAGACACTCGCTTTGAATGCAGGGACTCTGGTATCAGAAAGGGTCCCCTAATCCTGCAAAGCCAGAAGAAAGCTCTGAGCACTGAACACCAATTTTTTTTCATTAACTGACTATAGTTATATAGTAAAAGTTCTCAGTCAATTTTTCTTATCCATTTAAGCTTTTCTCTAAAAGCAAAAAATAGATTCTCTGCCTTAACATCTGTGATAGAATCACATATTATCACAATCTCAATGACTCAAGATTGAAAATGTAATTTAAAAAATATTAAGTGTTGGGCTCAAGTAAAATTGATAACAAAAACCTGCCTGAACATACCTCTTTATGTTGTATTATTGTATGTCATAAAAATCAATTCCTAGATATAAAATGAACTGAAAATTGAATTAACAAAAAATGATGAAAATCATCATTTCATTAATGCTAACTTCCTGGAGTTCTTAAATAAGGAAGATGAATGCATCAAAAATGGAAATTAAACCCATAGGCCCTGAGTAAAATTTTTTTAGTTCATTCAGACTCAGAAATAAAAGAAGTTTTACAGCAGATGCTTAGACATTTGGATGTGATTCACACTTTCAAAGTGAGCAACATTGCACATAAGAAAAAAATAATTAGAATGTGCTGTGATCAAAAGAAGACCACTTATTCATCAGCCACTTTGAATGCCCTTCAATGAATATCAAATTGCCTGTGGGAATTGTAATCTCTTTTTGTTAAATACAACTTAAAAACCAAAACAAATACTTAATTAGCCTCAGTGTTGGTAATAAGTAAGGTCAAATAAATTTCTTTTGAGATAGTATTTGTGATGAGTAATAGTATTAAAACAAAAAGCATATCAACCCAACACTAAAAGGTAGTTAGAAGAACAAAATAAAAAGGAAAAAATAATTATGGTCTAAAAATAATTTTATTTTGACATGTACTTTGTAGTTCAGGCCTTGGTTTGTGACATTCAAGCTAATGACATTGAAACTTCTTCCATGGCACTATTTTCTTTTTCATTTAATCACTATTAAACTCCAAAATTATTCATGATTGTTTTCCTGGCATATAATGCTTCAACACCAACCCTGGAGAAGACCAATGTTTATTTCCCTCCACCAATAGCCCCCTAAAACTTTCCCACCCCTGCTTTCCTCTCACCCACCAGTCTGTTTCTATGAGGGTAGTTTTGTTTTGTTTTGTTTTGTTTTGTTTTTAAATACTTGCACTGTGGTTTACAGTTTCATGTATAACACTACCACCTTTCAGCACCACCACCTCCTCCTGGTTGAACATGTCCCTCCACCACCACCCCTTTCTTGTTCTGTCTGCCTCCCAGAAAACACACACACACACACACACACACACACACACACACACACACACACACACACAGTAGCAAGTCTGAATACTACTTCTCATGTTCTTTGTTTCCAGTGTCTTTGGGAATTCATTATTCCACCATTACATCTATTTATAGCCAGCATATGAGAAATAATTCTGGGTCAGTCATTCTCTGACTAACTTCACTCAGCATGACACTTCCCAGATGGATCCACATAGTAGAAAATAGCATGTTTCTATCTTTTCTTATAGCTGAGTAGTATTTCATTGTGCATATGTACCAGCTTCTTTATTTGGTCATCGGGTTTTTTTTTTCTTTCTTCCAGATTTTGGCTATTGTGCAGTAGTGGCCCATTATTTTTTTCTTTTCTTTCTTATTTCCTTCTTTTCTTTCTTTCTCTTTCTCTTTTTCTTTCTCTCTTTTTCTTTCTTCCTTTTTTATTTTTCTTTCTTTCTCTCTTTCTCTCTCTCTCTTTCTTTCTTTCTTTCTTTCTTTCTTTCTTTCTTTCTTTCTTTCTTTCTTTCTTTCTTTCTTTCTTTCTTTCTTTCTTTCCTTTCTTCTTCTTTCTTCCTTTCTCTTTCTTTTTCTTTCTTTCTTTCTTTCTTTCTTTCTTTCTTCTTCTTTCTTTCTTTCTTTCTCTTCTTTCTTTCTTCTCTTTCTCTTTCTTTCTTTCTTTTCTTTCTTTCTTTTCTTTCTCTTTCTTTCTTTTCTTTCTTTCTTTCTTTCTTTCTTTCTTTCTTTTTCTTCTTTCTTTCTTTCTTTCTTTCTTCTTTCTTTCTTTTCTTCTCTTTCTTTCTCTTCTTTCTTCCTTCTTCCTTCCTTCCTTCCTTCCTTCCTTTCTCTTTCTTTTCTTCTTTCTTTTTTTTTTTTTTTTTTTTTCTTTTCTTTCTTTTCTTTCTTTTCTTTCTTTCTTTCTTTCTTTTTTCTTTCTTTCTTCTCTTTCTTTTTCTTTCTTTCTTTTCTTTCTTTCTTTCTTTCTTTCTTTCTCCTTTCTTCTTCTTTCTTTCTTTTCTTCTTTCTTTTTTCCTTTCTTTCTTTCTTCTTTCTTTTCTTTCTTTCTTTCTTTCTTTCTTCCTCCTTCCTTTCCTTCCTTCCTTCCTTCCTCCTTCCCCTTCCTTCCTTCCTTCCTTCCTTCCTTCCTTCCTTCCTTTCCATCCTTCCTTCCTTCCATCCTTCCTTCCTTCCTTCCTTCCTTCCTTCCTTTCTTTTCTTTCTATCTTTTCTTTCTTTCTTTCTTTCTTTCTTTCTTTCTTTCTTTCTTTCGTTTCTTTCTTTCTTTCTTTCTTTCTTTCTTTCTTTCTTTCCCCTCCCTCCCTTCCCCTCCCCCTCCCTCCCTCCGTCCCTCCGTCCCTCCGTCCCTCCGTCCCTCCCTCCCTCCCTCCCTCCCTTCCTTCCTTCCTTCCTTCCTTCCTTCCTTCCTTCCTTCCTTCCTTCCTTCCTTCCTTCCTTCCTTCCTTCCTTCCTTCCTTCCTTCCTTCCTTCCTTCCATTTTCTTCCAATCAAAACTAAGTGAGCTAAGTAAGTACAAGGCAAATGTCCTACATACTGTATTAAGGATTCCACCTCACGAAGCATTATTTTTATACTGCTTCCAACTTCAAGTTATTACTTCAAGGTATATATATTTTTTAGCATAGAACTATTAGTCCAAATTATTTACATTAAAAGTTACATAACTCAAGTAATCATTTTGCCACAGCTCCAAATTGCTTGCTTGCTACTAACCTGTACCCAGCCCAATCTTCACGTCATGCTTCAGGACTTCTAGCACATTGAGAAAGCCACTACTTAGCCTGTAGAGAGATTGAATAGTTAAAACAAGGATCTCAGGTGACACGAACAATGGAAAGCTCTACTTACAACCTCAATGCCTTTTCTATTAGATGACTTAGAATCATTTTAGTTTTCCTTTGGATCTTAGAAAAACACAAAGCATATCTTTTAAGAACTGAGACATGAGATCAGGAATTCTACCCAGGAACCACCTGTCCCAGTTGCTGCTGCATCAGAGGCAGCATTTAATTTTTTTTTAAATAATATCTTTATTTAAGCACCATGATTACAAACATGTTTGTGGTTGAGTTTCAGTCATAAAAAGAACACTCCCCTTTTATCAGCACATTTCCAATGCCCCCCATCTTTGTCCTTTCCCACCCCCTGCCTGTATTCGGGACAGGTATTCTACTTCTCTCATTCATTAACATTGTCATGATAGTTGTTAGTGTAGTTATTTCTCTAACTGCACTCATTTAAATAGCTCCAACTCTAAATATGGCTCAAATGTATTAGTCAAGCCAGACCATCTGAGTCTCAATGTTTAGAAGGATCATAAAGTACCATATTTTCCGGCATATAAGACAACTTTTTTTTTGGTTTTTAGGTCACACCCAGCAGCACTCAGGGGTTACAGGATAAGTAGGGGGTCGTTTTATATGCCCAGTCGTTTTGTATGCCAGAAAATATGGTAGGTAGAATTCTTAGGCCAAAGTTAATTTATGGAGGCCACAAAGCAGGAAGAGGCAAAAGGAAAAGCAGAGAATCATTATCAAAGAAAAATAAAAAAATGATAAAGTTTTCAATTAACACCAAAGTATTATCAGTCTTTTGTTTGCTTTTGTTTTGGGGCCACACCCAGTAGTGTTCAGGGTTTACCTCTGTCTGTGCTTAGGGGACCACATGGGGTGCCAATTAACAAAGACAAACACCCTATCCACTGTACTATACTCCAGCCCGTTTTATCAGTCTTGAAAAATAATTTCTTTAGGGCCTTCTTCTCTAGAGAAGTAGTACACCAGGTAATATGCTTGCCAACCCAACCCGGTTTCAATTCCTGGCATCCCATATGGGCCCCCCAGCACCACCAGGAGTAATTCCTGAGTGCAGAGGTAGGAATAAACCCTAAGCATTACCACTGTGACACAAACCGACAACAATAATTATTTAATCAATCTACCTTGTGTATAGAAAGCACAAACACTGAGGTATTTTCTTTCTTGTCAGTTTAGAACATACCCTGAATGAGTAGCAACTTGTAAAATTACAGAAAAGACCATAATAGTACAAATGTGAAATGGAGGAAAAGCTGGTAAGTCCAGAATTAACTATTTAAAGGCTGCTTCTGATGCATCAGTAATTGGGACAGGAGATTCCTGCGTAGAATTCCTGATCTCATGGCTGTACTTAGCAGATATGTTTTGTTGTTTTTTTTTCTAAGATACAAAAAAAAAAAAAACAAAAAACAAAAAACCTAAAGTGATTTTTAGTCAACTGAGAGAAGGTAAATGACAGTCTGCTTGAAATGCACATAACTACTTTCCCCTGGCTGTCCACATGCCTAAATATCTTATTTGTTTAGGAAGGAAATTTAAACATAACCATTCATAAATGTATTAAACTTCAAACCTCCCTTTGTATTATATCTAATTTAAATATGTAATTAACCCAAGAAATGCCATATCTCTTCCCTATTTGGTCATCAGGACATAATGACTGTCATTAAACTCTACATGGGAAAGATTCCCTATCATGTGTGACTAGTTCATGCCTAAAAACTAGAAGCTTCTGGAACTTCCAGAAACACTTCAAAATCACAACTTGGTAAGTCTTTCCTACAGCCACTGACATAACAAATTTTTTAATTGGCAAAAATCCCAAGACACCTAATTGTCAGGACTTCTACAATTTAGCTAGAAGTTTTCTTCGGCTGCTATAGCCTACTTTATCCTAATTTGGTAAGCTCAGAAGATCCAGAAAATAACAGTCCCTTAACCCAACTCTTCATCAATAACTGATGTATTTGGGTGTAGTTCCAAAAGCCTGTATTGGTAACTTACTTAATGATGCCCTCTTTTTTAAGTTTCTTCTCTGTCTTTTTCTCTAAAGTGTATTCCTGAGACCACATTCTTTAAAAAAAAATAATAAAAAGGCTAATAGCTATGTCTTGCATCAGCTGCCATGTCCACTCATTGGTCAGCTTCATAGATTCATTTTCTTTCTCCAAAGATATGTAAACCAAGCAGTAAAAAAAAAAATTCCTGATACACCAGCCTCACAGCTGGAAGTGATTTAAAATGCAAAAATTTTGCCTTGCAAATCCAAACAGAAGAAAAATATAGTAACTCACAAAACACCAAAAATTAGCAGAAGTTAAATAATTTGCTGAATGATGTGAAGCCTACATAAGTGATCACCCCCAAACTTCATCTATGGGAAGGAATTGTGTTCTGAGTCAACTAAAACTAAAAATGAGAGATCCCTTCGTAAACCTAGAATAAAGATCTTCACCAGGGGATTTACACATTGCCTAAAATTAGATGTAATATGCTGTCTGGTGTTAGGAACAGATGTAAATTGTATGTAAATTGGCACCCTGGGAAGTCCAGCAGAGACATGGGTTGCTGATTTTGAGTAGCACTACATTAGTTCTTAGTTCTTGGGGAATTTCTAGTTGTTTACACAACTAAAAGCAATGGAAAGTCATTAGAAAGCACATATTCCGGTGCTTATTTGTACATAGTGAATATTATTGGTTTGGGATCTTTTCTATTGTATTACCATTGTCTTGCTTTGCTTAAAATTTGAAAAATATATTGACATATGATGGTCTTGAATGCAAATATGTGATTTCAAAGAATATGTATTCTCCTAGAGCTCTTTCTTTTCATGACGCCACAGGTAAGCATCTAGTTACCTAACTTGTCTATCTAGTTCTCATTATAACCGAACATAATTATTGAAGAGAGATACTGGAATAATGACATAAAACAAAGATATCTAACAATTCACTCAGAGTGTAAACCTTCCTATTATTCACTTACGATAAGTTAGAGTTGGGACAATGTGAGATTGATGCTCCTCTTTCTTTGAAAATGTTCAATTCTTCAGCAGAAAGGTAGCAGCCATGTGCCATCACTGTCTGAAAAGAAGAGTGTTTTGCATGGAGTTTACTACTTATACAAGTTAATTCTCATACTGAACAAAGTACCATAGATGCAGACAAGATAGAAACTATGACTTAGTAGGTACCATCTTACAAAGAGCACTTATGATGATATTTTTTTTCTACCAAATTACTATATACAAGTTTTACCTCAAAAAAGACTTGTAGATATATTTTATTATAAAAGTTTCAGCATCTGTCTAGAACTTACCATTTTTCCTTTTTTTAGTCTATAAAATAATGAAATTTGATCAATGTGATCATATTTATGTCTATTATATGGTTCAGCATACATGTGTCAGCATACAATTTATATGGTTCATTGAAGGCTAAAATTAAAATGTAATTAGGTCTCTCCTTAAGTTTATTAATTCAAAGTTAATTAGTTATAAAAGCCAAACTTTTTTTTTTTTTTGGTTTTTGGGCCACACTTGGTGACGCTCATGGATTACTCCTGGCTATGCACTCAGAAATCACTCCTGCTTGGGGGACCATATGGGACACCAGGGGATTGAACTGCAGTCTGTCCTAGGCTAACGTGGGAAAGGCAGACGCCTTACCACTTGTGCCACCACTCCAGCTCCAAGACTGTTTGAAAAGTGTTTTCAGTGATTAAAGATGAAAAGTAAAGTATTTTTACTTTCTTCCTTAGAAAAATTCACCTTTAATATTTAACATTCAATATGGGTTTTCAACTTTCATGAAATGATCACACATCCAATATACACAAAAACCAATCAGACAATATTATATAAATGTTTTCTTCATAAGCCTATATACCTATTTGTGAATATTAGATAAATTTATAATAACATATATGTGTTTCACAAACTAAATAATACTTCACTGATAGTCATTTTTAAGGTTTTATATGTAATTCACATCCTTATTTTTATTTTATTTTTTACAGAACAAGTTTTAGGAGGTACTTCCACTAATTCAAGTGGATACACAGACTGTTTCAATAGATACTGACAAAGTATTCTTGGACAAAATGATACTACTCTCCTCACTTATGCATCTTCAGGACTATTTTTTTTAACTATGTGAAAATACTACATGCACACACTGAGCAGTCCTCTAGTTCAGAATTTTGTATCTCATTGTTTCTGAGATTTAAAAACTCAGATGAATATGCTCAAATTATACAAATGACATCATAATATACAATTTACCTTATTTGTCAGAAGATTATTTTTATCATACACATCTGTGTAGTTTTTATAACTGGGATATAAGTTTTTCACAGCTTCAACTTCATCACGATTTTCACTTATGTGGCTCTATGAGAAAACAATATTCAAAATACTTTTAATGTAAAATACTAAAATACTAATACTTTATACTATAATATATAGCATCTATTCCATTTTTGTGAATAATTTCTACATAGGAATTTAAAGATGACAAAAATTTCATATGTTTTATTTAAAACAATTTTAGAGAAAGACATAGACTATATAAACTATAAAAGATATACATGAGAAACTTTATGAAAAGCAATATTCTGGGGCTGGAGAGAAAGTATGGAGGTAAGGCATTTGCCTTTCATGCAGAAGGATGGTGGTTCAAATCCCAGCATCCCATATGGTGTTTGCCAGGGGCGATTTCTGAGCATAGAGCTAGGAGTAACCCCTGAGCACTGCCAGGTGTGATCCAAAAACAAACAAACAAAAAAACAAAAACAAAAACAAAAAAAGAAAAGAAAAAGAAAAGCAATATTCTTTCAAACAACGTTTTCCACAAGTTTTTTTAATTCTAGAATTTTATTTTTATTATTTTATTAGTTCTTTATTTATAGTTACACATATATATTTACATGTTTCCTTTTGAGGCTACACCCCACAATACTCAAGACTTACTTCTGGGTCTATGCTAAAGGGTTATTCCTGGCAGGGTTGAGAGTCTACATAGGATACCAGGATTGAGCCTTACCCACTGTAGTATATCTTAAGTCACTAAAGAGTTCTTATTTTAAAAATAAAAAGTATTTCAAAAAATAACTATTGTGTATAAGAATGTACACTACTGGTGCAAATATAAATTGGTAGTCACTACAGAAACTATAATAAATTAAAAATAAAAATATAAATAATATAATTTTACTTTTAGGTATTTAATTAAAGAAAATAATGATTATGACAAAAATATATGCACTTCTATGTTATAATATTATAATATTAGTTACAATAGCCTTACCTGTAGAAAGGATATGCTCATCAATAGACGAGTGGATAAACATATATGTATATATGTTTATACTATAAGCTAATAGAAGGAAATCCTGGCATTTGACACAGCACAACATGGACAGATCTTGAAGTTTCTTGCTAAGTCAAAGTTAAATATTATGTGAGAAGGCAGACTGGTATTAAATAAGGCCATGCAACAGATGAGTGGCTAAAGAAACTGTAGAACATATATACAATAGAATACTATACAGCCATCGGGAAAAATGAAGTCATGAAATTTTCCTATACTGGATGAATGTGGAAACTATTATGCTGAGTGAAATAAGTTAGGAGAGAGAAAGACACAAAATAGTCTCACTCATCCATGGGATTTTAAAAAAAAAATAAAGGACATTATTGTAATAATCCCCACAGACAATAGAGATGAGGGCTTGAAGGACAAGCCCACAATATGAAGCTTACCACAAAGAGTGGTGAGTTCAGTTAGAGAAATAACTACCCTAACAACTATCATGACAATGGTAGTGAGTGAGAGAAATAAAATGCCTATCTCGAATAGAGGCAATGGGTGGGGGAGGAGGGAAATGGGGGGCATTGGTGGTGGAAATATTTCACTGGTGAAGAGGGGTGTCCTTTTTTTTATAAATGAAACCCAACTACAAACATATTTGCAAAAAAAAACATGTTTGCAATCATGGATTTTATCTTTAATAAAATATTTTATCTTTAATAAAAATATCTTTAATATCTTTATCTTTAATAAAGATATTAATTAAAAATCAAAAACAAAGAAAAGAAATTGAAAATTATACTAAACCTAACTAAAACTTCCTCTCCTTTCTATTATCTCTAGTCTATGCAATAGCAGTTTTAATAAAGCAATGATAAAATACTGCAAAAAATATATAAGGTCATGAACATTTTTGTTCCCCAAGCACCTGGAAGGGTCACTCCTGAGCACAGAATGAGGAAAAGCTCTTGAGCACTATAAATGTGATCCCAAACCCAAAATAAATCAGTAATAATAAAATATCTTAGATTAATAATAAAGCATTTATTATGTCTTGTCACCCACATACACATAGAAAATTAAAAAATAATTACAGGGCTGAAGAGATAGCATGGAGGTAAGGCATTTGCCTTTCACGCAGAAGGGCGGTGTTTTGAATCCTGGCATCCCATATGGTCCCCTGAGCCTGCCAGGAGCAATTTCTGAGCGTAGAGCCAGGAGTAACCCCTGAGTGCTGCCAGTGTGACCCAACCCCCCTAAAATAAATAAATAAATACATAATTACAGGTACAGAGAACAGATTGATTAGTGCCAGAGAGGCAAGTGAGGGAAATGGATAAAAGTGGTCAAAGGCAAAAACTTCTACTTAAGAATAAAAAATTGTTGATGTTCAGGAGAGGCTAACCAATACATTGGCATTTGGGGCACCATATGCAAACGGTAGGGATCTTGTCTCTTGTACTATCTCTCTGATCCAATATATAAAACTTTTAATAACAAGACTTTAGGGCATTCTAGCTAGGTCTACTACCATGTAAGTGTCCCTCCAACGATGATTCCAAATTCCTTTCTCCTACTCTGCCTTCTTAGCAAACTTATTTAAAAATTTTTTACTTTTGGGGCCAGAGCAGTGGTGCTAGAGGTAAGGCATCTATCTGCCTTGCAAGCGCTAGCCTAGGATGGACTACGGTTCGATCCCCGGCGTCTCATAGGGTCCCCCCAAGACAGGAGCGATTTCTGAGTGCAGCCAGGAGTAACCCCTAAGTGTCAAGGAGTGTAGCCCCAAAACAAAAACAAATTGTTTTTGCTTTTTCCAGTATGGGTCACATTTTATGTATGTTACTTCTATATCACCAAAATAGTCATGACTTTTGACCTTGGAGACAGAGAGATAGTACAGTGAGCCTTGCACTTTGCAGACCCAGGTTCAAATCCTGCATATGTACTACAAATATTACTAGGAGTGATTCTTGAGCAATCTGGGTGTGGCCTCCCAAAAAAAGAAGAGGAGAAGTGAGAAGAGGAAAGGAGAGGCTGGGCAAGGAACAGCATATAGGGGAGGAGAGAAAAGGAGAGGAGAGGACAGGACAATCAGAACTATGGGAAAAGTTTGAATGTTCATCTATAGACTAGATGTTGAATTCTATTTTTTTTTAAATTTCTATTTTTAAGTTACTGTTTTCAGAAACAGAAAACATAAGTTGGCACAGATTTTAAATATTGAGCACTTCTAGCAATTTTGATTGGAATACTAAGAAGTAAAATTTGGGGGAAGGAAAAAAATTTAAAGGGCAATAGACTTCTGATAATAGAAAGCAAATACATCCTGAAATTCTTAGGGAAAAAATGCTGAAATTTGTTTTCTGTCTTTTGAAGTTGTAACTCTAGTTAGTCTTTGAAATGTTAATATTCTAAAAAAAGACATTACATTGTCCTAAGACTGTGGTTTTCAATGTTGATCTATTGACCTGTGCAGTCTGCAAGCCTACAAATGGTTGAAAATCACTACTGCAAGAGCCTGGGGGAGGAAATGCATAAAAATAGAGGCATTTTAAACACTTAAAACACAGACACTATTGACTTTTTATGTACACTGGGGATTAAGCATTTAAAGTTATGACAAAAATGAACATATATGAAAAATCAGTCAATGCCTCAACATCCCACACCAAAATCTACTTTCCTTAAGCAAAGAAAGAAAAAAAATATCATCCCTAATCCCTAAATTTACTTGAAGTTTATACCAGCTCTGACCCCACCTTCCCTCGGACATTTAATTCCAGCAAGTGTCAAGCAGCAGTATCACCCACTTTGGGAAATACTGTATTAAATAAACTGAGGTAATTTTCCTAAAGATGAAAACAAAGAACAACAGAAAAGCTCTATGGAAATGGCCCCTACATTAATCTTTTGTAAGTAAACTTAAAATGATTGCATTTTTTTGATACCATCAGAATGCAAACATTTTTGGGTGGAGCAATAGTACAATTGGTAGGGAAATTGTCTTGCACTGAGGCCAAACCAGATTCAAGCCTTGAGCATTGCTGGGTGTGGCCCAAAAGCCAAAAACAAAACTACCAGTGATAAAGGTATAGTCTAATGGTGAGACCTGAGAAGGATAGGTGACAAAGCTCTTTTTGGGTGGTGGGGTATTTTTGACCACACCTGGTAGTGTGCCTAAGGCATACTACTGGTTCTGTGCTCAAAAATCATTCCTGATGGGCTCAAGAGACTATATCTAATGTTGAAAATTGAAGGCAGGTCAATGTGTGCAATGCAGGCCATTAAAAGCAGCAAAAACTTTCTAGTAAAGCTTATTAATGGTTATCTATGTTCTTACTGTGGTTATATAAAATAAGTCAAGTTATTAGAGCTATATTTAATCTCCAAATACTAATTTTACAGTAACTATTTGTTAGCACTGGGTTAATCGTAAGTGAAAACTGTCAGTATTTTGCGAACATTAAGTACCATATTTTTGTTTTTGTTATTTTGGGGTCACACCCGGCAGTGCTCAGACTGGCTCTACCTCAGAAATCGCTTGTGGCAGGCTCGGGGGACCATATGGGATGCTGGGATTCAAACCATTGTCCTTCTGCATGCAAGGCAAACGCCCTATCTCCATGCTATTTCTCCGGTCCCTAAATACCATATTCTTAATTAATTTTGAAGTCTTTTGCTTTTTACCTGTGAGTTAAATTGGATTCTACATTTTTCTAATATTTGACTGTGATTTTCCAAGCATTCATTTTCATTGTTTCAAATTACATTAACTAAGAAATAGGATTATGGGGCCAAAGTGATAGCATTCTTTGCACCTGGGAGTATTGGGTACAGTCTATAGCATCACTGGCTCCCCAAGCAATTCTGGGAGCTACTCCCAAGAAATCAGCCAAGAGTAGTCCCTGAGCACTTTTTGACATAGCACTAAAACAAAACCTTTTGTTTGTTTTTTGAGACAGCAATGCCTTGGGTTTATTCCTGGATCTGTATACAGGTTATGCCTGCCAGGTTATGTATATCTCATCATACAGGTTATAATCTCAGTAAATTATAAGGGGTGCTGGGGATCAAACCTAGGTTGGCCACATGTAAGGCAAGTGCCCTACCCACTGTGCTATCACTCCAGCTCCTTAAAAACAAAATTTAAAAATTTAAGTTGTTCTTTCTCTACAGACTGTGTAATATAGATATGGATAGCTTGCTTTAGATATGGTCAGAGAAATGACCATGATGGTTGTAACTGGACAAAACTTGTGCTATTTTTCCAATTATTGGAGCACAACAGAGACAATGCAATCCGGAGGTGGGGGGGTGGGTTGCTAATAGAGTTCTTTTTCTACCTATCATCATTTTTTTATGTTTTTTTTTTTTTTTTATGGGTTGCTGGGATTCGAACCACCAACCTTCTGCAGGCAAGGCCAAGTGCCTTATCTCCATGTTATCTCTCTGGCCCCCTCTACCTATCATCTTATTTGACCCCTTAAACAGCAATGAAACTGTACTTTCATAGTTATGCTAAATCCCGGTGTCCCATATGGTCCCCCGTGCCTTCCAGGAGCTATTTCTGAGCAGACAGCCAGGAGTAACCCCTGAGCAACGCCGGGTGTGGCCCAAATACAAAAAACAAAAAGTTAAATCTTAAGGAAACAAAATTTCCTCTAAAGACCAGAGATAGCACCATAGTTAGGGTACATAGTGATTTGATCCCTAACACTGCTATGTTCACCCTACCATTGTCAGGAGAAGCTCTTGAGCACCACTGGGTGTGACCACCAAAACCAACCTCTCCACTCTCCCACCCCACTTTTCTCCTCCAACATGATAAAAAAAATCAGTAGTTTTCCTTTCTCCCTATTTGCCTTTTTTTTTTTTTTTTTTTTTTTTACACAAAAGCCAACTCTCCCAAGTAAAAATTCTAGTTCAGTATGTCGTAAAACTTGGATGGGGAAATGGGTACTTCCAACTCCCAGATGTAACCCAGCTGGGAGCTTTATATAATGTTTTATTCTTAAATTTCAACAGCTTGTTGACAAAGTAAAATGTACTTTTTGTTTTGTTTTGTTTTGTTTCAGATTTTAAATTAAGAAACTTGGAATAAAAGAGGTTTTTCTCATGTGTCTTGTATAGTGGAAATTACATTTGTTTTGCTTTTTAAATAATAAGTGGTTTTTCCAGAAATAAAGCACTGGAACACTGAGAAAATATCGAATAAAAAAGAAATAGGAAAGCATTAGATGTATCCTTTAGAGAATCATTAACCAGTCTGATGTTAATCTTGCTTGGTTATTTACAACTTGCTTATCTCTCCAAATTTGATGAAACAAGAGTGAGAGAAAGAGGAAATTGGGGTTGCTTTTCTGAAAATTTAAAAAACAGGTTCTAGGTGACACCCATAAGGGCCTTTTCTATCCTACTATTTTCTACTTGCAGGAAAACTATCAAAGAACTGGAGTTTACTGTTGACATTCAGGCTACCAAGAAGTCTAGCAGGTCTGGAGAGAGGTCAAAACCATGAGAAAAATACCTACCTGAATATGCAAATTATGGGTCTTTGCTATATTTCCAAGTTCACCCATCAAGTTTTCAGAGCAGGAAAGAGAAAAGCGTGGAGTCACAATGGGCTTCACTCTAGAATACTGGAAAGCACAAGACAGGTTAAAAGAGAACTATGACTGGCAAGAGTATGTAACAGATCATAAAGGGCATCTCCTACAATAATATGGTATGTTGTAATTTGGGAGACAAACCTTCATGATAGAAAAGGGTGAAAATTCTGAGTTACATGGAAATGGCTCAAGACAGGGGAAAAAGGAGAATACATTATGTTTCATGCCAACATATTCCATGCCAATTCCATGCCAAATGCTAGACACACCCTCCACCTGCATAACCACATGAAGTTTGGGTGAGGCCTAGACTGCATTATTTGAAGAGAATTGGGAAGCAAAAGAAGTACTGGGGACATAACATGTAAGGTACTAATTCTTTTCCATATTGGAAAGACAGTTCCATAGCCTTCCTAAAGACTTTTGACTTTAAGGTGTGACTGCAGTCTCCTATGATGACAATGGGCAATGCAGAACAGACTCATGTGAAGCCAGGTGAAGAAAAGGATTCATCAAGTATCATCTGTCTCTCCCAAGATTATATTGATGAAAACGCTGAGGTTTCTGATGGTTTCTCATCATGCCACAAAAAGATGATGGGGGGAGGGGTCTGGGTTTGATCCCTTGCATCTCATATGGCCCCCAGAACCTGCCAGAAGTAATTTCTTAGAGCAGAGCTAGGAGTAACCCCTGAGCGACACTTGATATGGTCTCCAAACCAAAACCAACCAAACAAAAAGGTAGATGATATGGAAGGTGTATAATTTGCCAGTGTGGGATTTTGCATAATTATATCATAAAGTAGCCTTCAGGGGATAGTTATAGAATAGCAATGTGCCCATAGGCTTCCCATGCTAGGTTACCACAAAAGGGTACCCAAGGTGAATGCTTCAGGTAACCTGGCATGCTATGTGTATTTATCCAGTGGCAGGAGCACCAAGGCTGAATGTGACCTTCATTTCAGACAGATCATGAGCTTTAAGAGATTTCTATCAGTATTTATATGGCCTATACACAACATAACCTCCAGTTGTGACCAATTTGTCTATTTCCATAAATTCATCTTCTTTCTCCCCTGAGACTAATTCTGTAAAGTAAATAAATTTCAAAACAGAAGGAGGTAAAAAGAACAATGAGAAAATAAAAATATGGCTGACCCTACAAAATCCACTGTGAAAATAATTTAAGGTTCTTAGGAAAATATTTTCTGCATAGAATAACTCAAATACACACAAACTAATTTCTCTCAGACAAATTAATTATTTGGTTTTTTTTTTTTTTTTTTTTTTTTTTTTTGGTTTTTGGGCCACACCTGGTAATGCTCAGGGGTTACTCCTGGCTATGTGCTCAGAAGTTGCTCCTGGCTTGGGGGACCATATGGGACACCGGGGGATCCCGGTCCGTCCAAGGCTAGCGCAGGCAAGTCAGGCACCTTACCTTTAGCGCCACCGCCCAGCCCCACAAATTAATTACTTAAGTAATGTATATGCAGTACAAATCCAAGTTATGGGAAAGTTTACTTACATTTCTTTGGAGCATTTCTGACACAAATCTGAAATGAAACAAATAATTGGGGAGTTAGAAAATTCATTTTTTAAAGGATGAATCAATTTTTTCAAATAAGTTTTTGAAAGGGTAATAACAGCATGATCCTTCCATGTCCTAATTTTCAGACAAATACTTCCAATACTGCACATGTTTTACAACCTGTAATTAAAGATAAAAATGTAGTAATTACTATTCTTTCTCATTTGCAGCCTGAGGGATGGAGTACAAAATCACAGGGAAAGAACTTTATCGTATAAAATCAACTGGGCTATTTCAATTACTCCCAGTGTGCACAAGTCATTCTACTAGCTTAAACTCTGTTTGGAGGAATACTGCAGAATGGTATACTCTGTACATATTAGAGTCATGGGTATTTTGTGCACCTGGAGATGTTCAAAGGTCATGATTCTCTCTACTTCTAATCTTTATGAATTGTAAGTTACTCAGTCACACAATGTCATCATTCTATGCAAGAGCAGAGCTTGACTAGGTATGAATGTTAGAGTAAAACAGAAGGAGTGACCTAGAGGTGGTTGTGAAATGCATACTAAGGAGAGTGGGTATCTTAACAATGATATCTATAGAGGTGGTAGATAGGTAGGGAACATAAAACAGTTCTGTTTGTTCTAGATGCAACTATGAGCTAACTATAATGTTTATCTTCTAATATTTCTTTGATCCAGAATAGAATGAGAATAAAAGTTGAGTATGAGCACAAACACAGACTGATGAAAAAATTGTACAGATAGAAAATACATGCTAAGGGCATGTGCAATTCTTACTTCAGGGCTACATCAGTAATTTGTCCCCATTCTCAGGATGTACAGGGGAAAGAGGCCTGTAGTAAGCTAATGAATTTTCTTTTCATTCTCTTGGTTACTGAGTGAAAATGCAAATAATGTATCTTCTAGTTATTTATAAGTTCTTTAATTAAATTCCTCCATTAAAGAAATAAGAAAAGTAAAACTTAAAGTATAAGTAGATTATCCCAATATTATACATAATATGACCTGCAATTAAAAACAACTTGATGGGACTCTACAAGCTGGGGACCCTAGCTCATTTTATTGTGTCATCCCATCCCACCTCTTGGCCAGAACTTGGCCAGCCCTCTCTCAAAACCCAAAACTGTGTGGAGTTTAGTGTATTCATACCAAGACATTGTTAAATACATAACAGGTGGGACACGGCATTCCTATTTCTCAGACAGTGTATACTCTCAAAACTCAGTTAACTCAATGGAGTAACTAGTTGACAACTTTCTCAGCATACTCAAGTAACTCTGCATATAAGGAAAGTAACAAAAAGCAGGTGTATTGGGCCCGGAGAGATAGCACAGCGGTGTTTGCCTTGCAAGCAGCCGATCCAGGACCAAAGGTGGTTGGTTCGAATCCCGGTGTCCCATATGGTCTCCCGTGCCTGCCAGGAGCTATTTCTGAGCAGACAGCCAGGAGTAAGCCCTGAGCACCGCCAGGTGTGGCCCAAAAACCAAAAAAAAAAAAAAAAAAAAAAAAAAAAGCAGGTGTATTATTGATCATCATTTGGTAGAATTAATTCAATAGATCACTTCTCAAGGAACTGGGAATTCTAAAAAGTACAAAAGCAACTTAATGGACAGACTACTCTACTTAAAGCAAATCAAGTGCAGAAGTATAAAAGACCAAATCTATATTCTAGGACAGCAGATGGATAGATGGTTTACTTTTTAAAAAGAATCTTCCAAGGCTAGAGAGACAGTAAAGAAAGGTACTTGGCTTCCATCTGTCTGACTCCAGTTTAATTCTGAGAGTCAGTAAGTCCCTGAGCACCAATGGATATGAGCAAAAATTAAAATTAAATAAAAAAATAAATAAATATAAATCCTTCATTTAATAAAGAGTTTCAAATTAACAGAAGCTTTAAAATTGAATGTTTATGCAAACATTTGAAGCAGTGGCACAGCGGTAGGGCATTTATTTGCCTTGCATGCAGCTGGCCTAGGACGAACCATGGTTCGATCCCCCAGCATCCCATTTGATTCCCAGAGCTAGTAGCAATTTCTGAGTGCATAGCCAGAAGTAACCCCTGAGCGTCACCAACTGTGGCTCAAAAACAAAAACCAAAAAGTCATATTCAATATGCATTTTTTAAGAACCAGATTAATTTCTTAAAGTTGTGCAAAATCTATTCAGTCATATATTCACACTGCACCTAGAGCTGGGAATCATCTTTTATCCATTTCCATACTCATTATCGCAGCGAAGAGACTGTCCACAGGACAAAGCAAAGCAAACTTACCTCTCTGTTTCCTTGACTGATTCCTCCGTGGTCTCCTTGTATTCAGGGACACTGTTGTTCAAATCCATGCAGACTTTGCCCACAAATGCCCGCTGCCCAAACTTATCTGAGGCACACACAAACAACATCTGAAATCATGTGTCTTTCCTAAACAGTTGGTTTCTTGTTTATTTTTTCATTCTCAAATGAAAACCATTATGAAAATGTGATGATGTAAAATCACATTATGAAATGTAAGGATGTGAGGATCATCCGACTATTTAAGAACAGTAGCAACAATAACAATATCCCAACTCAGTTCTGTAAGTAATGCAGGATTTGGGGCTTACTCTTAATTCTTCTAAATACTCCCAGAATGGCTCATATTAATTTTTTAAGGTCTAAGCCCACATATGCCTAGTATCCTATGCTAACTAAATGCAGGTATGAGGAGTATGCCCAATAATACACATAAACACAGAGGACTATGAAAAAAATACTAATACTGTATTTTTCAATTATTTTATTTTAGGCACAATGGTTGACAAACTTGTTATAATAGATAAGGTTTATACATAAAATATTCCAGCACCATAACCTCCACCAGAGTGTCCACTTCCTTCTACCATTGACCTAGTATCCCCTTCAGTCCTTTAGTCCTCTTAGTTTTTATTGTCTTTAGGCTTTTGCTAGCTCCCTTTGTCTCTTTAATCCCACATATAGAGAGGTAATTCTATGCTGTCCCTCTCCTTCTAATTAATGTCACTCAGCATAAGACTCTCCAGACTCATCCTCAAAAATTACTGCTATTTCTTTCCTTTCCTCTCCTCCTCTCCTCTCCTCTCCTCTCCTCTTCCTCTCCTCTCCTCTCTCTCCTCTCCTCTCCTCTCCTCTCCTCTCCTCTCCTCCCTCCCCCTCTCCCCTCTCCCTCTCCCCTCCCTCTCCCCTCCCTCCCTCCCTCCCTCCCTCTCCTCCTCCCTCCCTTCTTCCTTCCTTCCTTCCTTCCTTCCTTCTTCCTTCCTTACTTCCTTCCTTCCTTCCTTCCTTCCTTCCTTCCTTCCTTCCTTCCTTTTTGATTTGTTTTGGTTTCGGTTTTAGGATCACATATGGCTGTAAACAGGGTTTAAAGTTGGTTTTGTGCTAAGGTATCATTCCTGGCAGGGCTCACTCAGAAGGCCATAGGAGATCATAGGGGTCAAGCTCAGGTTGGCTATATATTACAGAAATTCCCTACATGCTGTAAATCTCTCTAGGGATATTATTTCTTACTATTATTAGATATTATTCTTTGCTTGAGTTACTATTCTTTTTGTTTTGTTCGGGGGCCATGCCCAGTATGCTCAGAGGTAATGTTACTCTTGACTCTGCACTCAGGAATTACTCCTGGAGGTTCTTGGGGACCACATATGTGAAGTTGGGTCAAATTCAGGTCGGCCACATGCAAGGCAAACATCCTACCCATTGTACTATCTCTCTGACCCCAAATGCTATTATTCTTAACTATAGGAGTATCAATTTTATCTTTGGGGGAAGAGTCTAGCAGTCCTCTGCACTAAACAACCAAGTCTTTATTATATGCACCAGAAAAATCATGTTTCAGCTATAAAACTGAAGCTATATGTAATCAGACTATCTTTGATTTTTTTTTTTTTTACAATCTTGCCACATCTGTCATAAAAATCTTTCAGAGGTCTTTCTTCCTCTCTTTCTCTTTTATCTGGACATTGAATTGTTCTTTCTTAAAACAGTGTAACATATAACTTTCTGGTTCAAAAAAATTTTTAATGCACATATACAAATCTCTCCAAGAAATCAACATTTCTCCACTCAGAATCAAATGGCTCCCAGTGAGTCCCCAGGATATTTCAAGGGGATCTCAAGTAAAAATCATATTGATTAAAAAATGTTTTTAAATAATAAAAAAATCACATTGATTAAAAAAGAAAGGAAGGATTGATACCAAATTTTTCTTCTCTTTTCCTTAACCTTTTTATCTTCAACAGAATAGCATAACTTGAATCATTCAGTCTCATAAATTGAGGGGGGAAAATGATGATACAAGGACCAGTCATATGAACATGTAGTGCAAATAAAAAATGACCAGACTGGAACACCAAACCCAAAGTCAATGACAACAGAATAGATACCCAATCTACAACAAGCTGTAAAGTGGAGACCAGTTACACTAGTAGTCTGGGGGGTAAAGGAGGGAGATATGGGAGACATGCTGGGAATAGGAGTGGAGGGAGGACAACATTGGTGGTGGGAATGCCCTTCATTCATTGTCACTATAAACCATAAATAATAAAAAATAAAATAAAATAAAGAGAAAATAAAACCTAAAAAAAAAAAAGAAAGGAAGTAGTTGAGCTTAGCACTAGATTAGGTGACCTTCCAACAGGACAAGGGCCACAGGAAGGCCACAGTTGGAGAGACACTGATCTATGTTTTTTGTGTGTTTTTGTGATGACTTCCAGTCCAGTGGTATGCAGGGCTAATTTTTGGTGGTGCCAGAATAAACCCTGGGTCAGCCTCATCTAAGGCAAGTGCTTTACCCCCATATTGACTCTGCTCCCAAGAAAAGCTGATCTTTACTATATCATTTGTCTAAACTCCTCACCTATTCCATGTGCCTCTCCTCAACTCCTCTGCCCCAAACTTCCTGAAACTACCTCCTATTCCTATATGTTGACAAATTCTTTTCATTAGATGCAAGATCTTTTTCTCTTTCCTCAATTAATCTTCCCTTTAAAGCCTAGTTGAAATACCTCTGCCATAGATTTCCTCAATTACCCATTTTTGACTTATCTTGGTACCCTCTGAAATAACAATATTTATTTTTAGGATTTTTGTATAAATTGCTTTAGTCACTAAGTAGTAGTGTAAATTGTATTACTGAATAATTTACTGCACTAAGCACTGTGCTGGGAATCAATCCTTGAATCACTGATCTAAATCCTATCTCAGCTGTGCTCACTATGTATATAATTTAATCACAGTGCACAACATCTCTGAATATAAATTTATCCATCTAGAATATGAGGATGTTACTAATTCCAAGGGTGTTTTTCTGTTGTTGTTGGTTTTTTTTTGGGGGGGGGGTTGGTTTGGGTTTTGTTTTTTGTTTGTTTTGCCAGTAGTGCTCAGGGTTACTTCTGGCCCTGTGCTCACCACCTTCTCTGTTGGTGATCAGAGGATCAGATGGGATGCTGGGGATTGGATTCAGACCAGCAGAGTGCCAGGCAAATGCCCTACCTACTGTACTATCAATCTGACACCCAATTCCAAGGGTGTTTTCAGATGATCTGACATAATCCATGTAAAGTGCTTTGCACAAAGTCAAGCCTCCAGTAACAACTGCTCTGTGGTTATCAAACAGTTCATTCTGCCTGTTTCAAGGACAAAAAGGAAGAAAGGGAGAGAGGAAGGAAGGAATGGAGGGAGGAAAAAGAAAAGAAGGAAGGAGGGAAAGAAGGAAGTGCAGAAAGAAGGAAGAAAGGAAGGGAGAGAGGAAGGAAGGAATGGAGGGAGGAAAAGAAAAGAAGGAAGGAGGGAAGGAAGGAAGTGAGGAAAGAAGGAAGGAAGAAAGGGAGGAAGGAAGAAGGGAAGGAAGGAAGTGAGGAGAAAGAAGGAAGGAAAGGAGGAAGAAAGAAGGAAGGAAGGAGGGAAAGAAAGAAGGAGGGAAGAAAAGAAAAGGAGGGAGGAAAGAAAGAAGGAGGGAAGAAAAGAAGGGAGGGAGGGAGGAAAGGAGGGAGGAAAAAGGAAGAAAGGAAGGAGGAATGAAGGAAGGAAGGGAGAGGGAAGGAAGAAAAGAAGGAAGAAAGGAAAGGAGGGAGGAAGGAAAGGAGGGAGGGAGGAAGAAGGAAGAAAGAAAGGAGGGATGGAAGGAAGAAACGGAGGGAGGAAGGAAGAAAGGAAGGAAGGAAGGAAAGAACGAGAGGAAGGGAGGGACAGAGGGAGGGAGGAAATCCAATATTCAAATTTTAGCAATTAAAGGGCAGGATGGCTCACAAGTGTAAGTTGTTGCCAGGCCGTGCTTTCATCTCCTCACCTGTAATTTCTGCAAGAAGCAGTGATGAGTCAGTGTGAATTGTTCCAAAGTAACAAGCTGTGGTTGTTCCATTCTTTAGTGTTCTCCTCTAAAAATAAACCACATAAACTCATGAATCGTGTGTGCCCAGAAGAATCACATGGCAAATACAGATGAAAATAGAATTCCAGTTCTTAATTTTAAAATATTTTTATTTAAAGATATGACATTTTAAAAAGAAACACAGCAAAGGTAATTGGCAAATCTATTTTTATTCTAAATGTGTTAGCTGGAGAAGTTGATACTTAAAATTTTCTAAATTCACATAGTTCTGTGTTATAGAATTTTTAACATGTGATGTTAATGAATTCATTATTTTTTTTACAGATTATTTAAGGATAGCCAAAATTTAATGGCACTGGAAGTGAATAAATGAGATTCAGACAAACTTCTAGTGCAGCCTGGCAGATTGGTCACATTTGTAGTTATCTCCCTTTCTTAGAAAATATCCACTAAAATAAAGGACAGGGACCAGAGAGATGCTGGAAACTCAAACTTTATTCCTGTCACTAAATGATACTCCCCTCCTCCCCTGGAGCAGAGGCATAGAGCATAGAGCAGTACTAAGTATGGCCCCAAACCAATCCAATAAACAAAAAAATATTAAGAGGCAACCCTGGTTCTATGTCTTGCATCATGTATAGTCCCCAAGTACTACCAGCAGTGATCCTTAAACAGAGCCATGAGTAAGTCATGAATATGATGAACATGATGAACAGATGGTATCCTAAATCCCACTTTCCCCCCAAAATAGTATTAATTCACAAGAAAAACATAAGGGAAGGTATACTTAGAGAAAATATCTCTGCATCTTCCTAGAAGCCAAAAACAAAACAAAACAAAACAAAAAAACAACCACAACAACATGGATTTGAAACTGGAAGCAATTTAGGAGAAAAGAAGCAAGCAATTGTAAACAGGGAACTAGCTAAAGACTGTATACTGATCATTAAACCCAGGTGGAAACCTTCTTGTTGAAACAACCAACCACCTCTTATTTGTCCCTTGCAGAGAATATAAAATTTTTGTCAAAACCAGAGAACATGGAGAAGATAAAAGTTTCAAGTGAAAAGATAAGGCATAGGTAAAAAGGGAGTAAGTGAGTTAAGTGAAAATCTGATTGACCTATGGTCCCTCAATCACCTTCCCTTTCCTAGTGGAACCAAAAGATTCTAGAAGAAAGATATCTCCACAGTGATGTTGGAGATCAAAAAAATTATTTTCATCCCATAATACAGTGTACTGTTCTACCCAGATTTTCTAATTAATTTCTTAGAGAGTTATACTTAAATATGAATGCTCATCCCAAGTTTGGCAGATGCTAGTGGAAAATTACTATCAGAGTAAGAAGAAGGTTCAAGAGATAGTATAATTGGCAAGGAATTTGCCTTAGATGCAGGCAACTCAAGTTCAATCCTCAGCATCCCATAAGATCTCCTGAACATTCCAGAAGTGATCCCTGAGCAAAGAAGGATGTGGCAAAAAAGAAAAATGAATAAAGAGGGGAAGAGAGAATCTGGAAAAATAGCTTTGGTGCATAGAGGGAAAAACTCTGGTCAGAAAGAAAGAAACTGGGCCTAGAGAGATAGCACAGCGGCATTTGCCTTGCAAGCAGCTGATCCAGGACCAAAGGTGGTTGGTTCGAATCCCGGTGTCCCATATGGTCCCGTGCCTGCCAGGAGCTATTTCTGAGCAGACAGCCAGGAGTAACCCCTGAGCACCGCTGGGTGTGGCCCAAAAAACCAAAAAAAAAAAAAAGAAAGAAAGAAAGAGAGAAAGAAAGAGAAAGAAAGAAAAAGAAAGAAAAGAAAGAAAGAAAGAAAGAAAGAAAGAAAGAAAGAAAGAAAGAGAAGAGAAAAAAGAGAAGAGAAAGAAAGAAAAAAGAGAGAAAGAAAGAGAGAAAGAAAGAAAGAAACTTAAATGAGAAAACAAACATAACTCAGGATTAAGAAAACATTACACACACACACACACACACACACACATACACACTAATTTCTATGACATGTCATGTCAGAGGACAAGAGCTCTTCAAATATATAAATCGTATAAATAACAGTTGAAAGGAAGAATCAAAGAATAAATTAGAAGAGAATTTCTTAGGGTGAAAAATCGTTTGGGCTTAAAATAATAGGAAAGAACATGCCCTGTGGAAGAGATCAATATCATCATAGATCATCATCAGTATCATCAGTATTGTATTCGCCTGCAGCCAATAGCTGAAAAAAGCAAAGGAGACCCCAGTGATGTTGAAGTTAAGAGAATTTGGAAATATAGATTTTATGTCAATATTTTATTTTTAAAATAATATCTCTATTTAACCACCATGCTTACAAATTTGTTCATAGTTGGATTTCAAACATAATTTGTACAAACTCACAGTGCAACTTTACCAACAATATTTTCTAATTTTTAAATATTTTGCACATGAAATAAAATATACCTGGCTGTTAAGATAGGATGTTTCACATTTTCCAAACAGCAATCAAGTAGATCTGGAATGGCACCCGAACCCCCTGAACTCATCACCAACTCACCTATATTTCCAAATAAAATATAGCCATTTTTCTTCTTCATTTTGTTTTGTGTTCAGGTTTCTCAGACCCTAATTCTACCTTAGTTATTTAATAGCTTTGAAGAGAGCTATTTTTTTCTGAGAAATTTTTATTTTTACCACAGTGGATTAAAAATCTTTCACAGTAATATATTAGGTACATAATGACATTGAATCAGGGATATTCCCACCACCAATCTTGTCCTCCCGCCACCCCTATACTCAGCATGCATCCCATATCCCCCTCATCCTTCCTCCCCTCGGGGCTGCTAGTATAAGTGGTCCCCTCTGTGTCTAGCTTGTTGTAGATTGGGTATCAATTCTGTTGTCGTTGGCTTTGGATTTGGTGTTTAAGTCTGATCATTTATTATTTCTACTTGATGTTCATAAGACTGTTTGGTCTTGGTACCCTCCCTTACTTCTCCTCCAATTTGTGAAGAAGAGAGCTATTTTTTTTATTTGGCTTTGGGGACCATACTCAATGGTATTCCGGAATTACTCCTGATTATTGTGCTATCTCTCCAGCCTCCAGATTAAATTACTTCTCATCAGCTAAAATTCCTTTCTTTTCACTAGGTACTTATGACTTGATATCTCTTTGGCAATAGATAGATTTATTTGCCAATCTTGGGCAATCCCACAAACTGTGATATTCATTTAATTAAGAGAAAAAAATTGCAACTAGTTTTTCTTGGCATCTTTATTGATTTACTCTAGACTATAATCTGTATCAATCTCACTCAATGAGGAGTCATATCTGACCTCTGCTGCAAGGCAGCCACAGCACAAGTGAGATCACATAAATGTGGGGTCAGGGTGAGATTAGGGGCCATCTGGAAGGACAGGGGATTGCAGGAAGGAAATAAGGTCCAAAGGAGGCCTTGGTTGGAAAAAGGCTCAAAAATACTTTTCTGGATAATCTATTGATTCCTAAATTTCTCTAATATTTTTATTTTAGTTTAGTACAATTTAAAATTACAATCCTACGCCACACTTGTAATGTTTAAAGAAGGATAATTTAGTTTTGATTTACTGGAATTTTTTAACAAACAAGAGCTACTTACTAGCATATATTTTACCTATTAATTAATTTACTTTGGTTTATAGGGCCCTCACCCAGTTGTGCTCAGGATTTATCCCTGATTCTGAGGTCAGGCGATCATTACCAGAAGTGCTGGGGTTACCATAATGTGTCAGAAATGTAACTGGGGCTTGACCAAGTGCAGATAATTAACCTACCCATCCCCAGTGGAATAATTGTTTTTGTTTTTTTTGGGGGGGTCACACCCAGCAGCGCTCAGAGGGTACTCCTGGCTCTATGCTCAGAAATCGCCCCTGGCAGGCACAGGGGACCATATGGGATGCCGGGATTTGTACCACCGTCCTTTTGCATGAAAGGCAAACGCCTTACCTCCATGCTATCTCTCTGGCCCCTGGAATAATTTAAAAAAAAATTTTTTTTATTATGAGAACAAAGATACAAAGAAAGAGGACAAGGTAAAGTTACAATGGGAAGACAATCCCCAGTGAAATAATTTTTAAGAAAATCATTATGAAAAATACCAGTGTTTTACCTGAAAAATCATTTTATTTTATTTTATAATCTACACAAACACGAAATGCATAACTTACTTCCTTTTCCAGGTTAGCTGCTGGAAACTTTATGGTAAATTTGGTTTTAGGGATATACCCAGTGATACTCAGGGGTTATCCCTGGGCCTGTGCTCAGGGATTATTCCTGGTGGTATTTGGGGGACCATATGAAATGCCAGGGATTGAACGCAGATTGGCCACATGCAAAGCAGGTGCTCTGCCCACTGTACTCTCTTTCTAGTCTCTTTTAGGCAAATTTGTGACAGACTTAAAAAGTGAACTAACCCTCTGGGTATAGATGCCACCTAGGTTTTATTTTCTTCTCACTTTTTTCCTATTGTCATGATTTCCTGTCTCATTTTCTTCTGCACAATTTAATGAGATTTAACAGACTTTTTAGAATAATGAATGTAGAAATAAATTTTGAGAATAAAAAGCATCATTGCAGTTACAATTCACAACAAAATGCATCAACAACTTCACAATCAGCTTCTCAGTCTCAGTCCTCACTTTTTTTAGTGTCATGTAGATACATACGAAGTAGGTAAATCTACTATTATTGTGGATTTATAATTAAGCAGGATAAGTGTACAAATGTTACTTACCACTTGGCTTGCATTTCTCATAATTGAATGATGCAAGACTGGAAAAACTTTCAGAATGAGTAGGGCACATATAAGGCTTGAGACATTGTTACCACTACAGTTATCAACTTGGAGGGAGAAGAATTATAAGGTACAATAAAAATGAAACCTAGATATGCTGAATAACAAAAGGAAGTGCTCAGGTAATAAGAAATTTATAGCTGACATTCTTTTTTTTTTTTTTTTTTTTGGTTTTTGGGCCACACCCGGCGGTGCTCAGGGGTTACTCCTGGCTGCTGTACTCCTGGCAGGCACGGGGGACCATATGGGACACCGGGCTTCGAACCAACCACCTTTGGTCCCGGATCGGCTGCTTGCAAGGCAAACGCTGTTGTGCTATCACTCCGGGCCCACAGCTGACATTATTAACTGCCGATGGTTTTTCTAGATGCTGAGTGAAATTAGCAGAGTTGGACTTTAAAAAGGGACCTGATTTTCTTTTCTTTTTTTTTTTTTTTTTTTGGTTTTTGGTTTTTGGGTCACACCCAGCTGCGCTCAGGGGTTACTCCTGGCTCTATGCTCAGAAATCGATCCTGGGAGGCTCAGGGGATTCGAGCCACCAACCTTCTGCATGAAAGGCAAACGCCTTACCTCCATGCTATCTCTCCGGCCCCGGGACCTGATTTTCTTGAAAGAGGAATACATATTCAGTACTTAGCTGGTATGCATAAATATATATGCATAAAGATGTATTCAGTACTTAGTCGGTATGCATAAATCATAACTCAAGGATTGAGCTAGCTCCATCGTTCCCTCTAGTGGTGTTCATGCTCTTCCAATTACCACATGACATCCTATAAGGATCATTCTATTCTTCCTTCAGGCAGAGCTATTAATACAATGTGATATTCAACTAACTATAATTTAAATTTTTCATTTTAAATTTCCATGGGTGTTTTATAAGCAAACATAAGAGCCTTCACCATGTGTCAGTCAATATTCTAAAAACCTCACAAATATTAGCTTGTTAAATTATCATAATAATACTCTAAGTGGGTACTATTATTATCTCCTTTTCTCTTTTTACAGATGGGGAAAATGAGTCACAGAATTTTCCAAAGGTTAGACAGCTATTTCAAAGGGTCCTCAGAACAGCATTTATATTGGTTTTGTCTTTATTCATAAGAAGCTATGTAAGTGAAGTCAACAACAAACACATTGAAGTCAATAACAAACACATTGGACTGTAAAGAAGAGGAGGAAGGAAAGGAATCTAAAATTCATTCTAATCTTAACTTCTTGTGCTTCTCATTTTAATCTGCTCCAAGAAATGGAAATTTTTAAGGTAACAAAACATTAGTACACCAATATTTGCAAACAGGATACTTACAACAACTCTTGTATATACTTCTTCTGCAAAGTCGATGCTCTGAAATTTTTGTTCTGTAGGAAATGTGTACTTGGTCAACCATTCCAAAAGTGGTAGATCAACATTACACCCAGCAAAAGAATATTGTGGGGCATGAATGTGTGTATCAACCAGCCCAGGCATGAAGAATTCACTGGAAATTAAGATGAGAGGGAAAGAAGTTAATAACATCTTTAGTCATTTTTCATATCTTTAAATCACATTTTCTCTCAACAATGATTTAATTGTTCATCCTACACAGATTTAGAACTGGTGCAATCATACAACTGTAAATCCTCCTATTATTTAGAAACTAAGGAATAATATACATGAAGCACTACAGGAGAATTACAGTCCTTAAGGTGGAAAGGCTAATGTGATGTTAACAAGAGATGAAGAAAGAAAAACACTGATTACAACACTGAGGTTTGGAAGAGGTTTCAACAGGCTGAGTACATGCTTTGTGAGCAGGAGATTCAGGAGATCTCTTGCATCACATGATCCCTGGAAGTAATAATTCCTGAGTACAAAGCAGGGAATAGTCCTAGAGTAGTGACAGGTGTGGCCCCCAAACAAATTAACAAATAAACTCGCAGCACTGAAGAGAAGCAAAATGATAGTTACACTATAAGTGAATAAGTGTCACAATAAATTAAACTGTTTTCATCCTATGACTTTGTTCTCATAAATGGGGGGTTGTGTGACAAAGAAAACGATGAGAAGGGTGATCGTCAAGACTTCTAGAGCAATGTTGAGGAATACACTCATCGCTAAGGATAACTGAAGATAAGAAACAGAATGAGAAACTGGAGCGGTGGTGCAGGCGGTAGACATTTGCCTTGCATGCGCTAACCTAGGACGGACCGCGGTTTGATTCCTCGGCGTCCCATATGGTTTCCCCATCCAGGAGCGATTTCTGAGCGCATAGCCAGGAGTAACCCCTGAGCATCAAACAACCCCCCCCCAAAAAAAAAGAAAAAGAGAAAGAAACAGAATGGAGCCCAATGCCACACTCTCCATGCTCCAACAGAAATAACCTAGTTCCCTGACTGAAATCAAATAACAAGAGCTGCTAAATCCTCTCAGGTGAGATCAGGCTACAGGAGTGAATGCTTTGAGTCTTTTTGGAAAGGGTTTTGTCTGAGCCCTCCTCCCTACCTCACCACCAGAAAACTCAGCATCCCCCACCCACCACCACCTTCCTGGCAGAAAAAAAGCAGTCCAGCTCTTCCACCAAGTTCCAAAAGAAAATAATGTCTTCTGATACTTCTCAGGTAGTCTAGTCATAGCTGATAACTCTGTGATCCTCTCACAAAGGGGGATGTGGGGAGGCGACAAGGCACAAAATTTCCCATTCTGTATGAACTACAGCAATCCAATGCTACACCCTATCCCTGACCCACTCCAACAGAAACAGGCTAACTCTGGGGTTTAACTTTATCAAACTTCCAAGCCAAACTTCCAAGTTCTAGATCTATAATTCCTGCACCACATGGTCATACACAGTAGAAGAACACTTCAATATTTTACAGTAGTGTCAGCCCTGTCATATCACAGGAGGTATGATGGGAAACCAACCTCAAGAGCCTGAACAGTAACACAGGAAGCTCACCTACCTTCAACTACATCCCAGTAAATTCTTAGACACCAATGGTAACACCACAAAGAGATATAACAAACATTTTAAGTTGGCCTGTGTTGATGTAGGTTTTGATAATTCTATTTGCCTTTGTGTTGTAACAAGCAATATGAATTATTTTTCATTTGTGATTGCACAAAGGCAGGCTACAAAGTGGGAGGGAGATTGGGGACACTGGTAATAGAGAATTGGTAGTAAGAATTGGTGTTTGAAGAGTTAATACCTAAAACAACTGTATCATGAACAACTTGAAAAATCATGGTATTATAATAAAAATTAGAAAAAAACAGAGAATGGGCACAAATGTAGACTCAATGGCCCTCTTAACTGGATTGGTTGTTCATTGATATCTATTAAATGTCTAACTCATACTGAGTTCTGTGAAAGAATATATGCATCACCCTGTCATCACCTTGAGTAATGATTAATTCATTTTTGTTTTCTAGTTTATTTATGAAATAAGGAACATTGATTAAAATTTGACATTACAAAGACTTCCTTATTCCATCAATTCAAGTCATGCACTTCAGTGAAAGAAGGTAATACTGTATAGTTTTACTTTCAAAAGCTGAGAACTAGAATGGAGAGAACAAGGATGGTGACATCAACTGATATTATTGGTGGCACATAATGATGTGGAGCTGGACCCAGCATTCTGTATGTGCCATTTCATTTGTGATGGGCAGTTGATCATAGAGTCTAAGGACAGATATTCTTGGCTCATACTTACTGATTTGAATTGCAGTTCCCATACAAAACAGAAATAGATATTCAATATGGTAAATAATTCCCTGTGACTCAGTTTCCTCTTATGTAGAATGGAGATGGTAGTAGCACCAGTGATCTGCTGTGAGTACTAGTAAATGTGTGTAAATGAAGTACCTCGGTAGGAGAGCATACTAAAAAGTGAATAGTCGGATGTAATGTTCACATTAAACCTATGAGCAGAATAGTTATCCTCAATGGCATATGAGAAAGTAGAAGCTCAGAAATGGAACCTTTTTTTTTTTTTTTTTTTTTTTATGTTGTTAGCACTGGTGCCAAGACTCAAACAAGTAATTTATCCTAGGGCTAGTACTCTAGGTTCACTATTCTTCTTATAACAGAATAGTTTATTTACTGTGGGAACAAGGAACAGAGTAACTTGCACTTGTGATGAGAAGGCAGTGTTAAATGGGCCTACAATATGGGGCCATTAAGAAAAGAAAGTTAAATGAGAATTTTTTACATCTATAGTCACTGACCAGGATACTTGGGTCCTTTGGAATTTTATAAGGAAGGATAGCATTTATTTTTCATGTGGCTAAATTTATAGTTTGGATTACTCATTTAGTTATTTCTCAAAGAGAAATAAGATATATTATAATTATATATATAATTATAATTATTGGAAGATTAGGGATAAGGGAAGATGTGTATATGTGAGTTTGTATGTGTGTGAGAGAGAAAAGAAAAAGAGTGGAGGAGGGAGAGAAAAACAGAAAAGAGGTTGCAAGAGAGATGGGGAACTGTTAAAACCTAAAAGGTCTGGACAGATAGTACAACAGATGCTTGCCTTGAATGTGGCAGACCCAGGTTTGATCCCTGGCATTTCATAGCATCTCATGTCAAGCTCAACAAAACTGATCCCTGAGCAGAGTCAGGGTAAGCTTTAAGCACAGTGGATGTGTTTCAAAAATGAAAAATAAATAAATAAATAAGGTGTTCTTAGAAAGGTCTTGAGTATAGTGATACATCATTTAATGAAGTCAAGAATAGAGCATTATACAATCAATCGGATCCTAAGAGATAAAAGGGGGTGTTATTTACATGACTGAAACCCAAATACAATCATATTTTTAATCAAGATGTTTAAATAAAGATATTAATTAAAAAAAGAAAGAAAAAGTAACCAGAGCTGTATGTGACTAAGTAGATTGTAGATTCCAGCTTTTTTTTTTTTTTTTGTTTTTTCTGGCCATACCCGTTTGATGCTCAGGGGTTATTCCTGGTTACACGCTCAGAAATTGCCCCTGGCTTGGGGGACCATATGGGACACCGAGGGATCGAACTGTGGTCCTTTCCTTGGCTAGCGCTTGCAAGGCAGACCCTTACCTCTAGCGCCACCTCACTGGCCCCAATTCCAGCTATTTTAAAATTTTAGTAAATTTAAAGTTTAAGTTAATTATTCCTTGTTATTCTATTCTATATATAATATATATTTAAAAAAGAGATCATATCACATAGTCAAGGTGTACAGTAGATTATATCACCTAGGTTCCTATATTTATCTTCTATTACATTTGACGAAATCTCTCAATGATACACTTCTTATAATATTTGACTATTGTTAAATGAAGCATGACCATACTAAATTTAGTAAGAATAAGTTCATTTATTACTCTGCATCCTAAAGGTATAGAATACTGAAAATAATTTTTTGTTGTTTAGATTTTGAACTTTGGGTTTAGGAAGATGTCTCTAATGTGTTGAGATATACTTTCAACATTCCAAACATGAGTTTAATAATAAAAATATAGGTAAAAAAATAAAAGATGGGGCCAGAGCAACAGCACAGTGGTAGGATGTTTGCCTTGCATGCAGCTGACCCAGGACTGACCTGGGTTCAATCCCCAGTGTCCCATATGGTCCCTCAAGCCAGGAGCCATTTCTGAGCACATAGCCAGGAGTAAACCCTGAGCATCACTGGGTGTGCCCCAAAACCAAAAGCAACCAAATAAATAAATAAATAAAAGATAAATACAAGGGAAAGAACTTGAACTTTTACTTTGAGTTTGAAGAATCAAAGAAGAAGAAAGTAAGATTTTGAATATGTGAAGCTGAACCTATGGCAGAGAATTTACAAGAAAAGTTCTTTTTCAGGAAGTGATGTCATTACCTAGTAAGACCTTTAACAATGGGTCAAAAAAACTGATTCTATGAGGGAGCTGTGACAGTTAGGGAGTGATGGAAGAAAACAGTGGTATATTGATGGAGGGAAGCAGGCCTTATGATGGTACATATTTTCTTAGAATGATGTATGCATAAAACTACCATTAATAATATTTTAAATCTCCTCAACAAAAATATTTTTTTACAAGAATTCACCCTCTAGTCTTCATAAAACTTTTAAATATACAATTCTGATATAAAAATTTTCTCAGTATAGGTAACCCTCGAAGTTGGTAGAGACAGATTTCAATGATAAAGAACAAAACTAAGTTTGCATAATACACTATACAACAAGTGTACAGAGGTATTAAGGACAGTGAAAGTTCTCATTTTTAAGCAATTAAGGGCATACTTGATTTCATCTGGACTATGTACTTTTTATATAAATACTATTTGAACTTTAATATAAATTATGATTGTTCTAGGTTCTGAGGAAAGAGCTATGAACATAGAGGAAGTATTACTAGATAGAAAGCTCCCTTTGAGGGTACCAGGACCAAATAGATAAATGATCACCAAGTAGTAAGCTAGACACAGAGGGGACTTAGTCTAGCAGCCTGGGGGGTGAGGGTGGGTTATATGGGATGCAAGATGGGAATGGGGGTAGAAGGAGGACAAATTTGGTGATGGAAATTCCCCTGATTTAATGTTAATATGTACCTAAAATACTACTGTGAAAGATATGTAAGCCAATATGGTTAAAATAAAAATTATATATATATATAAAAGAAAGCTCCCTTTGAAAATATTTGGTGGTGAAATTAATATAATTATATAATCTGCATATTAATCTAAGGACTCCTAAAAATGACATGAACTTGTGCTGCTATCTTTACTATTAATACTTGACTGGTATGCAGATATTTTCACAAATAAAACTTTCTTCTACTGAAATGTTAAAACTGCATAAAATAAGATCCTGATTTCCTACATTTCTTAAGAGAATGACTTAAAATGTATGTCTATCTTACAAATTTATAAGTTTATCTAATACATTTATAAGCTTATAAAATTTATAAATTTGGGGCCCGGAGAGATAGCACAGCGGCGTTTGCCTTACAAGCAGCTGATCCAGGACCAAAGGTGGTTGGTTTGAATCCCGGTGTCCCATATGGTCCCCCGTGCCTGCCAGGAACTATTTCTGAGTAGACAGCCAGGAGTAAACCCTGAGCACCGCCGGGTGTGACCCCAAAACAAAACAAAACAAAAAAAGATTTATAAATGTATTTTATTTATAAGATATATTCTTTTTTTTTTTTTTTTTTTTTTTTTTAGAATAGAAAGATGGGACTGGAAAAGTAGTGGAACCCAGTAAGGACAGCCTTGAATGAGGTCAACCCATATTTGATTCCTGACACACCATGTAGTCCCTTAAGTACAATATAGAATGACCCTGAACATAGATTCAGGAGTAATCCCTGAGTACCAATATTAGTTAGGCCCCAAAACAATAAAAGATAATATAGGGAGAGAATAAAAATTATATCTTCTTTTCATGTAGGAAAAACTCCAGGATATTTTTAAGGCATGAAAGATAAAAGAAGTAAAGGAAATGATTTTGGGTCCAAAGTCTTTAGACTATAACAGAAGAGCAAAGATTAATTGCATCTGAATTATAAATTATGTGCAGAGAAAGAATCAATTTTTCTTAGGAAATAAAAAGTATAGGGAGAACTGGAGTAATAGAACATCTGGTAGGTCACTTGTTTTCTATGTAGCTAATCGAGGATTGATCCCTGGCACCATATATGGTCCCCAAAGAGCACTGCCAGGAGTATTTTATGAGGGGAAAGTCAGGACTGATCCATGGGTGTTGCCTCTAAAAGAAGCATTGTGAAATACTTAGTCATAATAAATACTTAGATAAGCAAAGTTATAGTTCAAGATTTATTATAGATACCACATTATGACACAATATAGATGGGTAAAGTTACAGGTGAAGTTATAGCTCATTATGTACAACTATAGTTGGCATTAATAGCGCAGAAATTAAAGACACCAATCCCCCTGCAGCTGAAAAATCACATATAACTTAAAATTATTCCTAACACATCCATTGATAGTCATGGGAGATTGGTTTTAGGACCCTAGTAATTTCAGCACCTATATATTAAGCCCTCCAAAAACCATAGTTTGTTATCCACAAATTCAACCACTGTCATGTAAGGACTGTTTGATCTGTGAACACTTACTTGAAACTTCAAATACAGAGTGATTGACTAAAGCAATATTATGGGCTACGGCATTTTCCTGGAATGTGCCCAAAAGTGATTCATATCCTGGGTACTGTATATGAATCTCTGAGCATCTCCAGGACTGATATTAGGTCTGAAAATCTATTTTTGTTCCAATAACATCCTGTTTTGCTCACTATGGCTTTGTAGAAGAGCTTCAAGTTAGGTGATGAAATGCCTCCCAGTTTATTGTTTTTCAGTATGAATTTGGCTATCCTAGGTCTTTTATGGTTTCACATAAACTTTATAATTGATTGTCTTAAATAAGTGAAGAATGTTGTCTGAATTTGGATAAAAATTGCTTTGAATCTATATAGTAGTTTAGGTAAGATGGTCATTTTTGATAATATTGATTCTTCCAATCCAAGAGCATGAAATATTCTTTCATTCCTCAAGTTCTTCTTCAATTTCTTTCTAAAGGTTTTGAAGTCTTTTAATATAGGTTTCTCACCTCCCTTGTTAGATTGATTCCTAGGTACTTGATAGTTTTGGACACTATTTAAATGGGATAGACTCTTTGATCTCTCTCCTCTGAACCATTATTTGTAATAAAGGAATGAAGTTGTCTTTTGCATATTGATTTTATAGCTGACTACTTTACTGCATTGATTTATTGTTTTTAGGAGCTTTATTGTGATTCTTTGGGTCTTCAATATGTATCATAATGTCATCTGTAAATAGAGATAGTTAGATTTCCTTTTTCAATTTGGATTCCTTTGATTTTCTTCTCTTGACTGACTGCTACTGCTGGGAGTTCTAATATTATGTTAAATAAGAATGGAAATGATGGATATCCTTGCTTAGTGCCTGATATTAGTGGGAATGCTTTCAGCTTTTGCCATAAGAATAATATTGGTTATAAGATTTTTATAGATAGCCTTTACTATTTGAGGCTGTTCTTTTCACAACTATTTTGCTGAGGGTTTTAATCATGAATAGATGATAGATCTTGTAAAATTCTTTTTAATATTATTATATATTAATATTATCATGTATTTTTTATCCTTCTATTTACTGCTGTGTATGGCATTGATTGACTTTCATATTTTGAACCATCCTAACATTCCTGAAGTGAAACTGACTTGGTCATGATATATAATCTTTTTGATGTGTTGTTGGATTTGGTTTGCTAAGATTTTGTTAAGGATTTTTGTATCAATGTTTATCAGTGAAATTGCTCTGTAGTTTATTTCTTGATACTATCTTTGTCATCTTTGGGGATGAGTGTAATTTTAGCTTCATATAAAATATTAGGGAGGATTCCAATCTCTGGGATATTTTTTGAAGTGTCTAAGGATAAATGGTAGTAGCTCTTCTCTGAATGTCTGATACAATTCACCCATAAACCCATTCAGTCCCAGACTTTTATTCTTGGGGATATTTTTTTTTTTGCTTTAAAAATAAAACTACATAAATACCCAGAAAAGTCTACTGTAAAGGAAAATATTATTTTGGCAAATTCATCTTTACATTAAAAAATCTTGATTACTAAATGTTTATAGAATATCTTACCCCACTATTTTTTTGCCTGGACTGTTTCAAGTAGAAGATCTGCTTTGATTCTTACGTTCTTTCCTTTATACTTAAGGTTTTTCTTCTCCCTTGCTGCTTTGTTTATTTTTGACATTTAGATTACTATATGTCTTATTGTTGTTCTGTTCGGGTCTGTTTTGTTTGGCACTCTTCTTGCCTTTTGGATTTGTACACCAGCCTCTTTTAGAGTTGGGGATATTTTCTGCTCTCATCTCTCTCACTACTTATTTTTCCCCTTTCTTTTTTCCCTCCACTTCTGGTATATAACTCATTTCTTTTTTTATTAAGTACCTTACATTTTCTTCCATTTTTTTCCTCTGTTCTCTTTTGATGTCTTTATCAATGCTGGCTGTATTTGTCTTCAAGTTCATCTATATAGTTCTCCACCTATGTAATTCTGTGACTATTTCTTGTTAACATGTTTAGTTTCTTCAATTCTATTTATATAGATTCTCTCATCTTCTGAAAGAGTTCTATTTTGAGTTGGTTGAATTGTTCATATATATATCGTTTAATTTCACAAGCTAGAACCTCCTTTATTTTTGTTGCTAAAACATTGAGTATTGTTTGTAGGTCCTCATCTACAAAACTCAGGCCTTTTGTTGGCTTGAAAATTTACCTAGGTTTCACTCCATATCTCCAATTGCCATTTTCTCCATAGTTCCCCCCATTGTTCTTTGCATTTAGTAGATTGAAATAATGGAATTTCAGGTTCCCCATTACTTAAGAAAGTGATCTTTTGAATTGATTATAGAAAAGTAGCTAGAAGTATATATCCCTTGTAAACAATTTTCTTAAATATTTGAGGTTATGTAAGTTTAAGAAAAATTGCCAACTAATTCATTAGTTAGGTGGACTGAGTTTTGAGGTTGTTAATGTCTAAAAGAAAAAAGTGTTAGGGCCTATCTGCCTGAAAATATTATATATAAGCTAAAATGTCTTCATGTCTGCACAGTTTGTAAAGAAAAGGGCAGAATGTCAGAGAGTTGGGACAGGAATTGGGTTGAGAGAGGAACTTGGGGGGAAAGGATTGGTGGTGACACTGGCAACTTAGAAGGTTCTGGTTGATATCAAGAACCAAAGTATAAACTTTGGTTTATACTTGAATGACACACTTAAGATGGGATGGAAGGGGTCCGGAGAGATAGCATGCAGGTAAGGTGTTTGCCTTGCATGCAGAAGGACAGTGTTTCAAATCCCAGCATCCCATATGGTCCCAAAAAACGATTTCTGAGGGTAGAGCCAGGAGTTACTCATGAGCGCTGCCGCGTGTGACCCAAAAGCCAAAAAAAAAAAAAAATGATGGGATTATAGACGGGCAGTTTTCAGGACAGGTGGAGGGCTGAGGAAAGAGCTTGGGAAAAGAGATTGGCAATAATACTCCACTTTTCATTTTATTTTATCGTTATCATAATTGCCATAGCAAATTGCAGCTTCCACTAAAGTAAATCCATCCACTTCATGTTTTAAATCTTCAGTGGGAAATATAAGAACCCAAGAAAGAGTGCCCCTGTATATCTACATAACAAAGCATGCACCACATTTTGGGGGTTATAGGAGTAAAGAGGAAATAGTTTGAACCATGCTTGGCAATGTTCAGGGATTGCTCCTGGTTTGTATGGAGGGCTCACTCCTGGTAGTTCTCAGGGTATTACATGTGGTGCCAGGGATCTAATTGGAATAGACTATATACAAGCCAATTGCTTTAAATATGTGCTATTTCTCATTATAAATAAAACTCTTCCCCATCAATAGAAACCCAATGACTATATAAGTATAGCTTAATTGATCTGCACACCATTGTTCATTCTCTCTCTTTTTTTTTTTTTTGTTTGTTTTTGGGCCACACCCGGCGGTGATCAGGGGTTACTCCTGGCTGTCTGCTCAGAAATAGCTCCTGGCAGGCATGGGGGACCATATGGGATACCGGGATTCGAACCAACCACCTTTGGTCCTGGATCGGCTGCTTGCAAGGCAAACGCCGCTGTGCTATCTCTCTGGGCCTCATTCTCATTTTAATTTTGAATTCTAAAAATTAAATTTTGTTTTGTTGTTTTTAAATTAAGTGATTCAGATATGGCTCAGCAGCAAAATATATACTTTATATGCATGAAACCTGAGTTCAATCACTGTTACCACCTGATTGCCCCTCCCCCCAATAAACTAATACTGCATTAAACTATTACTATTAGAACAATTGCACTTGGATAAACTTCTTTCTGAACTCTGGACTTCTTGCCTCAAAGTACTAGGAGTAATCCAGTGTACAGAACACAGTTGTTGAAGCATCTACAATCACCTAGAGTTCAACCCTTTACTGAACAGCCTAGAAGATAAGTTTCATTAAGGGAAGTTACTTTCTTTACACCTAACAGCTGTAAATTTGCTGTGTGAGGGTTGAAGAAGGGTGTTCTGTATCCAACTTTGGTGTTTGTACCACTATCTTATGATAGTTACTTCCCAAGTTACAAAAATAATGTTTTCAGAATAAAATTATTTATTTTTGTTGGTTTTTGCTTTGGGGCCACATCCTACAGCACTCAGGAGTTACTTCTGCTTTGTGTTCAAAAATTGCTCCTTGAAGGCTCAAGGGACAACATGGGATGTTGGGGATCAAACCCAGCTCAGCTGCATGCAAGGCAAAAGCCCCATCAGCTGTGCTGTTACTCCAGCTCAAATTATTTTTATTGACTTTGGAAACATACATGGCCTAAAACAAAGAAAAATCTTTGAACTAAAAAAACATATTTCTATAGGAGAAAGGGTTTGAAAGAAGTTTTTGGAACAATGGTAGAAGAAAACAGGCTTTCTATTGATGTGTGTAGTACTAGAATAATGTAGAAATGAAAGCATAATTACTATAATTATAAATCTCAATACTTCAATAAAAATATTTTCAAGTGTTTCTGTATTATAAAACAAATCAACAGGCTATGAAGAGAGTGGACAAATCACAAGAAAAAGAACCACAATTTTCTATAAATATAACTGTGAGAGAATTGTAATTCACATGGGTCTCAATAAAAATTATTTTAAAAGCCACATTTTTGTACAATTAAAATAAGTTGACAGTTGCTTGACAGAACATAAAATCATAGCTCAGATGCACTTTTGGAGACAATTCTATAACCATGTTGTCAGTTAGCACTTTCAAATCCTTCTCTACTCTCCTTCAATAGACAACCTCTGTCATGCTCTACTTTCTTTACAGAAAATATTACAATATCACTGCCCTACTTTTTATCTCTATACGTGTTCATATTCTATGTTTCCAAAATTTACAAAGTCCATGAAAACAAGTACCATATTTTCCAGCGTATAAGACGACTGGGCATATAAAACGACCCCCTAATTTTGCAGTTAAAACATAGGTTTAGGCCTGTATTTGCTGTATCAGACAGAACGTTTCTGTGCTACAACTGTATGTACCACAGTGAGCCAATCACAACAAGCAAAGGTTCAAAGGTTATACTGTAATAGACTTCCTCTCTGACTCTGGCCAGTCTGAGCAGGCTTTTTACAGTGTAGATTTGGGTCCAGAACATTGTCTAATTTGCATGCTTAAAAGGCCTGCTTTGATTGGCTGAGTTAGAGAGGCAGTCCGAGCAGTCTTGCAGTGATTGGTCCCTTATCATAGGCACCTTTTCTGGCAATTCCCTGTTGGCATCAGTTAATCTTCCCCACTACATGAACCAAACAACACCCCATCCTCGGACCCTAGCACTGAATCACCAATACGGTTAGCTGGGTTTTGCCAGAAGTGGCCCCAGATCTCCTGAGTACTGTTTGGGAGCCCCCAAGAAAAAGATTTGGAAACTCTGTGGCCTGATTTTTTGTTTGTTTGTTTGTTTCGTTTAGCGGCATATTGAAACATTTTCGGGATATACTCGTTGTATAAGACGACCCCCGATTTTCGGTTAACTTTTTTTTTTTGTTTCAAAAGTCGTCTTATACACCGTAAAATACGGTACTTTATAGATCATTTTCACCTCCACATCCAAGTCCTTACAGATAGAAAGTTCAACAAATATTTCCTCAAGAAATTAGTAAGGTATGGAAGCCTCATGTTTTTAAATCTTTCTTCATTTTCTTTTTCTATATCCCTAATCCTTCTCCCAAACTCTTCAAAAAAATTAAAGTCTCTTTCTCAAGTGAGGTTTTTTTGTTTTATCATTGGAGATGATATACAGCAATATGAAAGAAGGCTATAACTTACTGGTGGCTAAGTTCTCTTATCTCACATGGCTTGAAGCCCCATTCTTTTGCCAGCTTTTCTTGTTGAGATGCTTCTTCTAAAAACACTATCTTTAAAAGAAAGAGAAAAGAAGAAAACATGAGTTATTGTCATTTTCTTTTAATAAATATCTAAATCTTTAAAAAAGACTTTATTATAAATTTAATTTTAATAGTTTTCACTATAACTAAAGGGGAACAAGTTTAAAGGGAGAAAGACAAGGGTAATCTAGAGAAGCAAAATAATATAAATGCATACATGTTCTTCATTTCTAAAAATCTATAGTAACCCTCTTGTACTATTGGAGGAAAAGTCATTTGGTTCAGTTTCTATGAACAATAGTATAAAGACTTGTTTTAAGAGGTTCATAATAGAACTTCTACATAATCCAGTAATAAACCTTTTAGATATCTATCTCAAGAACATAAAAACACTTAGCAGAATAGCCAGGATATGGAAGCAACTCAAAATCCTATGATAGGTAAATGGATAAAGGAGCTGTGGCATATATACACAATTGAATACTCTGCAGCTATAAAGTATGATAAAAAGCTTTCAGTTCCCCTCAACTTAGATATAACTGGAGGATATCGTTTTAAATAAAATAAGTCAAGTAGAGAAGGGAAAGTGCCTAATCTATCAATTATACGTATGAAAGAAAGTAAGAAAGTAGATAATAACAATGACAAAACAGATTACCAAATGGAGGTGGGTAAATGAAAGTTGGGGAATGAGGTAGAGGGGATGAAGAAATGGACTAGAAATAGCAGAGGTACGGGTTAAGTGTATTAGGCACATTGGTGGTGAGAGAGTGCAAAACGTATATATCAAGATCATAAGTGTTAACAGTGTTGTACGGATATGTTAATTAAAACAATAAAGAAAAGATTTTAGGTGCTGGAGAGATAGCATGGAGTAGGGTGTTTGCCTTGCATGCAGAAGGATGGTGGTTCGAATCCCGGCATCCTATATAATCCCTGAGCCTTCCAGGAGCGATTTCTGAGCGTAAAGCCAGGAGTAACCCCTAAGCTCTGCATATTGTGACCCAAAAACAAAACAAAACAAAACAAAAAAAAAAGAAAAGAAAATATTTTAAAAAGTATCTTAGCAAAAAATTATAATAGTAAGTGCATGTATTTTTAAAAAGAAACATTCTAAAATTAATCATTTGTTTTCATTTAAAGAATCTAAAAATGAAAATATTAACTAAATATTAACTGTTTTATTTATTGAGATAATCTTTTTAAAAAAAATTGGAAGCCCTGGGGCTGGACCTATATAGTACAGCAGGTAGGGGGCTTACCTTTCATACACACCAAACTATCCAGTCACGTAAATCTGCCAGGAGTGACCCCTTAGTACAGAGCCAAAAGTAAGATCTGAGCAATACTGGATGCTCAAAACATATACAACTCAAAACCTCAAGACTTCAAAAAATATACACCAAAGAAATTGGATATAGAGAGATATAGATTAAAAGACTGAGTACTTTGCATACAGGAATTCTGGCTTTGAGCACTGGCACCACATAGTCTTGTGAGCACCAATATAAGCAATGACTGAGCCCAGAATCCCTGAGAACTTCTGGATATAAACCCCATAAAAATTGATATCCTGTTATTTTCTGCCAGGAAAAATTATAACTATGACAATGATTCATGAAAACATATAAAAATGTAATGAAACAATTATAAATATATACTCAAATTAATAAATATCAAAGCAGAGGCAAAAATTGTAAAAAATAACAAATAGTGAGGCTGGAGCTGTGGTGCAAGCAGTAAGGCATCTGCCTCGCCCATGCTAGCCTAGCACAGACCGTGGTTTGATCCCCTGGTGTCCCATGTGGTCCCCTAAGCCAGGAGCAGTTTCTGAGCACATAGACAAGAGTAACCCCTGAGCGTCACAGGGTGTGGCCCTAAAACCGAAACAAGCAAACAAAAAAATCCCAAATAGTTTATGCCACTAACATTTAAATAAATAAATTATCACTTTTTACAAAATATTAATATGTGACAATAACTATTTGTATTATATGATATGTTTGAAATATGTTGCTTTTGATGAAGAATAAATGATCAAAACTTATTCTCTGGGGCTTAAAGAGCTAATTTAATAGGTAGGACTCTAGCCTTGTCAGGAAGTAAAGGCACCCCATATAGAAAACTTAAAAAAGATAATTATGCCAACACAATTCAATAGAAATTATTAATTTTATTTTGTGTCATACTTAATTTTGAAAACCCAAAGTTTGTTTTATATTTAAGTTGCATTTTTATCTGGATGCTAAATTTCCATTGAAATTAAAAACTAAAAACAGTTTTGATCATACAATATTCCAATACCCAACCATTCACCATTGTTCATTTTCTACTACCAATTTTCCTATTACTCTCCCATAAACCAAACACACCTCCACTCCTAGCCTGACCCTATGACAATCAACTCTCTCTCTTTCTCTCTTTTTCTCTCTTTCTTTTTCTCTCCTTTTATAATTTTAGGCATTATGGTTTACAATATTGATAATGAGGGGATATCATTCATTTTTTGTCATTTTAGGCATTATGGTTTACAATACTGATAATGAAGGAATATCATTCATATAACTTTACTTTCTTTCAATTCCCAATTTTTGTCCAGAGTGAACATGTCCAACAATTATGTCATAGTGGTCCTTTCTGTTTTACATAATTTTCCATTCAACATTTCCATTTTCTTTGGGCATTATTCTCATACTATGGGTTGTTTCTTATATCCTGCTGATGAGTATGATCATGCCATGTGTGTCCCTCTCCCTCTGACTGATTTTATTCAGCATGATGCTCTCCATGACTATTCATATATTAGCAAATTTCATGACTTCATTTTTCCTAATAGCTATGTAATATTCCAATGTTGTAGACTTAGATGTAGGTGTCTTTATCCACTCATCTGTTCTCAAGCACTTGGGTTGTTTTCAGATTCTGGCTATTATGAGTAGTGCTGCAATGAACATAGAAGTGTAGATACTTTTTCTGCGTTGTGTTTTGGGGATCCTAGGGTATATTCCCAAGAGCAGTATTGATGGGACAAATGGAAGCTCAATTTATACTTTTTGATTTTGCTTTGTTTTTTTTTTGGGGGGGGGTCCACACCCGGCAGTGCTCAGGGCTTACTCCTGGCTCTCTACTCAGAAATCGCCCCTGGCAGGCACATACAGGATGCCGGGATTCGAACCACCGTCCTTCTCCATGAAAGGCAAACACCTTACCACCATGCTATCTCTCCAGCCCCTCAATATATATTTTTTAAACATTTTTTTAACTTTATTGATTGGTTGGTTGTTGGGCCACACCCCGCGACACTCAACGGTTACTCCTGGCTCTGCACTCAGAAATCTCCCCTGGCAGGTTGGGGGATCATATGGATGTCAGGAAACACAGTCAGCCTCATGCAAGGCAAATGCCCTACTGCTATGCTATCTCTCTGGTCCCATAATTTATATTTTTTTAAATTTCTATTTTTTCTTCAAATATTGGACCAGTCTATATTCCCACCAGCAGTACATAGTCCTTTTCTCTATGCGTATGCATCAGCACTGGTTGTTCTTGTCCTTCATGTGTGCCAATTCTGTGGTGTAAAGTGATATCACATTTTGTTTTGGTTTGTATCTCTCTGATGATTAATGATGTGGAGCATTGTTCATGTGTTTTCTTGAACATATATATTTCTTCTTGGAATACATATTTATGTTCAGTTTTTTCTCCCCATTTTTTTGATTGGGTTGGATTTTTTCTTGTTAAGCTATACTAGTATCCTATGTATCTTAGATATTAATTCTTTATGAAATAGATATTGGGTGAATAATCCCAAAGATGTCCCATATGGGTCATCTTTTTATCCTGGTCATCATTTCCTTTGATGAGCAGAAGCTTTTGAATTTACTGTAGTCCCACTTGTACCTTATGGTTTTAGGTCTGATATCGAGGCCTTTAATCCATTTTGATTTTATTTTTGTGCATGGCATGAAAAAGAGGTCTGAATTCACTGTTTTGCATGTAGCTGATCGATTTTCCCAATACCACTTGTTGAAGAGGCTTTCCTGCTCCACTTTTTATTTCTTGCTTCTTTATCAAAATTAACTTGTCATATATCTGGAGATCTGTCTCCTCTGATCTAGTCCACTAATTTGAGAGCCTGTCTTTATTCAATACCATGCTGTTTTTCTTACTACCATTTTTTAGTACAGTTTAAAATTGGGGCCAGATAGATATCTAAAATAATGTAGTTTTATTTTAGCATCCATAAATTTACATTTAACCATAAAATATGGCCTTTAAACATGAAAATTTGCCGTTTAAATCTAATTTAAAAGTGTTTACACACATATATGTCTAAAATTATATATACTTTTAAAAGTGTAGAGTATAAATATTTTCAAAACATTATTAATCACAATTAATAAAAATCGCGTAGCATTTCTTTGGGCACTTATGTTATAGTTATTCATCTGATGATTTTTCCCCCATTTCTCACACAACTTGGCTTCCAAAAGCACACCAAAAACATACAATAGTAAAATTACAAATATAAAATTCAGCTAATATGGGATTGATCAAAAAACATAACATTGAAACTTAAATAAAAACTTACATTTACTGAATGAAAAAATGATCCTTTATACAATCTTCAATTATATTTATTTGTTTCTGAGCTACACCTAGCTTACTCCTGGCTCTGCTATCAGGGATCATTCCTGAGAGCCCAGAAGGGCTACTGGAGATTGAAGCCAAGTTGACACTGCATGGCAAGAATCCTACATGCTGTAGTATTGTTACAGGCCCTTCAATATTTTTTAATTGTGGGTTAGTATATAAGAAACTAGGTGCCATTATTTTTAAATTAACAAGTCATGTATATATTTGTGGTACATAAAACAATGTGTCTATGTTTTGACGATGAGTATCAGTCAAGATTTCAAAAAATAAAATGGCAGAACTTTATATTAATGAGTAGGATTTGTTTTTGAAAAGTGTCTAGAGTTAGAAAAAACACTGAATTAACAGTATTTATTTTGCAAATCAAGTAATAAGAATTTATTATACTTGCTCTTGTGTGTTTACTCAGCAATAACTCCCCCAAGATATTTCTGTGTAATAAACACTATTTCAAGCACCAAGAGTGATATATTGATAGATGAGCATAGCATACATTGCCTAAGTGGTGAACGTTACAATGAAAACTAAAGCCTGGTTAATGACTAAGACAAACTATGGAGTGTGATCTCTCTGAGAAAGGATGCTCAGGCACAAGTTTGAAGGGATAGATAGTTGATGTTACTTGTTTATTATAGGAAGAATATTTTAGAAATAATGGTGAAAACCTTGACATGAACATTTAAGTTAAATGTAAATTAATGACTTGACATATTTTGAGATACTAATAATGTATAGAGTTATTATGTATAATTGTATATATACATTTATACTGTGTATAAAATATAAGTACCAGCAGAAAGTAATAGGAAAGAAGGGGGAAAAAGTCAGTCAAGGACTTTTTAGTTCATAATTTGGACTTGAGATTTATTTTCAAAGTCTCTAAAGACCTTTTAGAGAACCAATACAGCATAATTACAAAATATTATCAATATTTTACTATAGAATAATATTTCTTAAGATAATCTGGGCTACTATAGCTATTCATCCACTTATTCAGACATTCACTGTACAATTATTAAAATATATAACCATACAATGTATATTATATAATATAATATATGCGCAATGTACAATATATTGTTTGTTACAAAGTACACAATTATTACAGTGCCCTTCCCCACCAATCACAAATTAGATGAACTGTGAAGTACAAACAGGTCATTAAAACCCATGTCTCATGCTGGCACAATAGTACAGTGGATAGGAAACTTGACTTGTAAGTGGCTGACCCAGGTTCAATTCCTGGTACCATCTATGGTCCTCCAAGGCCACTAGGAGTGACCCCTAAACACAAAGCCATGAGTAAGCCCTGAGCATCACCTAATGTTGCCCTCCCCCAAAAAGTCTCATAAAATACAAATTGTGCCAGCTGGTAGGAAACTGCACCAGTTCCTTTGTTTTCTACACAAGGATCTCAAATCTATTCTGCTAAGAAAACAACTCCAAGTGCTCTATTACTTGAAACTGCAACTGTTTAGGATGAGCTGTAATGAGAGTGTTGGAATATTAAAACCAAAAACAGATGAGTAATGACTGTCAGCTAATGAAAAAAAAATCTCCAAGAGATAAAGACTTCAAACACCAGATGGCAAAAAGAGGCTTGTTGCTATGGAACAGAGTAATCTGCAATTTGGGTCTTTCTTTGTAAAATCACTTGGCCATCCAAAAAAAATAAGGGAATATGTATATCACAATGCCACTAAACAAATGCCATTCAGGTACTGAATAAGTGATAAAATCTTATTTTATCAATTTTATTTCAGATAAAAATATCTTAAAGATTTTCTGAAGCTTTTGGGCAGAGATGAAAATGGATATATTCAATTCATATCATGCAGATTAACAAAAAAAAAGATAAAGTAAGATTTTTTTAAAAAAAAACATGAACCAGTAAAAACAAACTTATGTTACACTGGCATCAAAAAAGTAAATTCATTGTTCACATTTGATATTCTCATTTCATAGATAAAGAAGCAGCTTAGTTCTTTGACTTTTCAGCAGCACAGTGCACTTGACTTACTTTCCATATTCTTCTAAACCATTCTTAACTGCTGCTTATAGTATAAACTCACAGTCAGGAAAGTTTCTACATATGGTCATATGTTAAATAATTTAGGTTTTTATATAATGATCATTTCTGATATACTCCTGAATTTTATTACAGATCAAAATAGTTATAGACAACATATAACATAATGGTATGGCTGTATTCTTTTTTTTTTTTTTTAGCCACAATTGGCAATACTCAGGGATTACTCCTTGCTTGGCAGTCAGAAATCATTCCTGATGGTGCTCTGGGGAGCATATTGGATGTCATGGACAGAACCCAGGTTAGCTGCATGCAAGGCAATTTCTTTGTTTTGTTTTTGGGGCTACACTAGAAAGTCAGAAATGACTTTGGCAGTATTTGGGGGCCATGTGGGGTGCTGGTCCTAACCAAGATAGGCTGCATGCAAGGTAATGCTGCTATACTATATCTCCAAGCCCCAATAAAATTTTATAGAAAAATAAAATTGTGATTTTTTTCATTTTCACTTATCATGAAATACTATTTTTGACAGTTCCAAGAAACTGAGGCAGAAAAAAAGAAGACAAGCAGCAGGTTCCTCTTTTACTCAGAAGAGCCATTTTCACTTCAGATCAGTGTGCCCCAAGACAAGTGCAGCTACTCTATTTTGCTCTGCAACTATGCCTTTCTTCTAGACAATGAGCCCCACCACAACACACACACATACACACACACATACACATACACACACACACACAAAACATAGTACCATGCTGTAAAAGTCACAATGGGAAAGCAACACAGAAACTCACCAGGCTTACTGAATGAAGATGGCAGTCCTAACCATTTCATATCAGCCACTTATATAGCCGCTCTGATAAGGACTTTAGAGAAAAATTTTTGAGGATGTTCAAGGAACTTAAAGAAAACATGGAATGGACAGCCAATAAGACTTAAGAGAATATGAGAGTAGGAAAGAGTAAACTTCAAACAGAAATGATAGAATTGAAAAACTTGGTAGGCAAAATGAAAACCTCACTGGAAGGCCTCACAAATAGCATAATAGCTCCTGAGGATAGAATCAGTGAGCTGGAAGATGAACTGCATAGACAGCAGAAATTGGAAAAGAGTCTTAAATAAAATGCTATTTTGTACCCAATATTGAAAAACCATATAAATTATACTGACTTTCTGTCAATTCAATAGTTTGTTTTATAGGAGGCCCAAATTCAATCCCCAATGGTCTCCAGAGCACTGTCAGAGTCTGCAGTAGCCTCTGAGCATTTTCAGATTTAGTGAAAATCAAACAACAAAAAATATATTCCCACTTAAAATTGCATCCAATATATCCAATATCTGAGAATCAACCTAACTGAAGAGGTGAGAGTTGTATATTAAAAGCTTTTAATCACTATCAAAAGAAATAGAAGATACACAAGTAAATATTTCATGCTCTACATTAGAAGAATCAACATTATTAAGACAACCATTTGGGGGGTGAAGTGGGAAAAAAAAGACAACCATTCTATTCAAAACAATATACAGATTCAATGAAATCCCCATTAAAATTTCAATAGTTTAAACTATGATATCTGAGCAAAAATTACTGACTTGAAAAATACATGGTACATCCTCCAACAGTTTATTATTCTGAGGTCAAAATTCTACTGGTGCATAAAATATAGTGCATCTTGGTTATTCCCATGACAATATGCTTCTAGAGTGGAGAAACCCTGAATCTCTTAGGCCAAGGGAATTTCCTTCCTTCCCCAATACTTACTGTGCCTATACAAAAAAAAAAAAAAAAAAAGGTGGGTTAACACCAAACCCTGCCACTGAAGCACTTTTTCTGGTTTTGTTTTGTTTTATTTTTTGTTCGTTTTTTGATATTGTTTTCCTTCTACTTTTTTTCTTTCTTTTTCACTTTTGTGGATATTATTTGGTGATTTTTTTTCTTTTTTAGTAGTTGATACCACATTTTTTCTTCTCTTTTCCTTAACCTTTTTATCTCCAACAGAATAGCATAACTTGAATCATTCAGCCTCATAAACTGAGGGGGAAAAGAATGATACCAGGACCAGTCATATGAACATGTAGTGTAAATAAAAAATGACCAGGCTGAAACACCAAACAGAATAGATGCCCAACCTATAACAAGCTGTAAGGTGGAGACCAGTTGCACTAGGATTCTGGGGGGTAAAGGAGGGATATGTGGGAGACATGCTGGGAACAGGAGTGGAGGGAGGACAACATTGGTGGTGGGAATGCCCTTCATTCATTGTCACTATGTACCGTAAGTAATTCTGTATAATGAACTTCAGTCACAATACAAAAAATATATAGCGCATCTTATAAATAAGACAATCTAAAAGTAATACACTAATACATAATAAAATATTATTTGTCAAAAAGTAAAATAAAAATCATTTTTCAAGGACATGAAATAAAAACTACTCAAGTTTTTATGAAACCACAAACCCTCCAATAGCCAACATAATCCTGAGAAAAAAAAAGATATGAGGCATTGTGTTGGCCAGCTTTTAACAATATCATGTTAGTGCATTCATAAAAGTATGGTACTAGGAACGGGGGTTGGGGGAGTGGAGTATTGATCCCTAAAACTACATGCTTTCTTTCCTGCATACCGCTAGGAATAGGCTCCAAACTTTGAGTTGGCAGTAACCCCTGACCACAATTAGTTGTAGCCTACAAAACAACACAAAGCAAACACACAAACAAAACATAGAGTTCCAACATGGGAAACTATCATTAACAGTATTGTTAATAATAGAACCTCAATCAATAAAAAGTTAAATTTTTTTTTTATATAGCACAGTGGCGTTTGCCTTGCAAGCGGCCATCCCAGGACCAAAGGTGGTTGGTTCAAATCCCGGCATCCTATATGGTCCCCTGTGCCTGCTAGGAGCTATTCCTGGGTGTGGCCCAAACCCCCCCAAAATTATAATTATTAGAAATTATAAGGATTTAATAAGTAGATAAATAGATTATATTGTTTTATATAAGCACAATAGAATATTATTCAGCTTTTAGAAAAGAGAAAATCTTGCTTTTTATGCAACTTGTATAGAGCTAGAAGATGTCATGTTAAACAAATAAACCAGAAAAATAAAAAAATACTAGATGTTTTAATTGGTAAGTAAAATATGAAGAGACAACGCGAGGGAAAAGACAATGTCCAATGTAAACAAGCTGTCAAAAAGGTAATGCTTCCAAGGTGGTTGAGATGGGTTGGAGACTTGAAAGGTTCACTGAATGTAGTGGAAGGGCAGTGACATACTTTTTTTTTGGGGGGGGGTCACACCCGGGAGCACTCAGGAGTTACTCCTGGCTCTACACTCAGAAATTGCTCCAGGTAGGCTCAGGGGATCATATGGGATGCTGGGACTTGAACCATCGTCCTTCTGCATGGAAGGCAAACGCCCTACCGCTGTGCTATCTCTCTGGCCCCCTAGTAGTGACATTCTTTTTTTTTTATCTTTATTTAAACACTGTGATTACAAACATGATTATAGTTGTATGATTACAGTCATGTAAAGAACACCCTCCTTCACCACCAATTTCCCAGATCTCCCTCCTCCCCAACCCCCTACACCTGTACTCGAGACAGTACAGAAATACTTCTGAAATTCATCTGGAACAACAAACAACCTCGAATAGCTAAAGCACTCCTTGGGAAAAGGAATATGGGAGGCATTACTTTCCCCAATTTTAAGCTGTATTACAAAGCAATAGTAATAAAAACAGCATGGTATTGGAATAAAGACAGACCCTCAGATCAGTGGAATAGGCTTGAGTACTCAGAGAAGATTCCTCAGACATATAACCACCTCGTTTTTGATAAAGGAGCAAGAAATCCTAAATGGAGCAAGGAAAGCCTATTCAACAAGTGGTGTTGGCACAACTGGTTAGCCACTTGCAAAAAAGCGAACTCAGACCCCCAGCTAACACCATGTACAAAGGTAAAATCCAAATGGATTAAAGACCTTGATATCAGAACTGAAACTATAAGGTATAAAGAACAACATGTAGGTGAAACACTCCAGGACACTGAGACTAAAGGCATCTTTAAGGAGGAGACAGCACTTTCCAAGCAAGTGGAAGCAGAGATAAACAGATGGGACTATATTAAGCTGAGAAGCTTCTGCATCTCAAAGGAAATAGTGCCCAGAATACAAAGGCCACCCACTAAGTGGGAGAAATTATTCACCCAATACTAATCAGATAAAGGGCTAATATCCAAAATTTACAAGGTACTAACAGAACTATACAAGAAAAAGTCAACTAACCCCATCAAAAAATGGGGAGAAGAAATGAACAGACACTTTGAAAAAGAAGAAAGGCAAATGGCCAAAAGGCACATGAAAAGATGCTCAACATCACTAATCGTCAGGGAGATGCAAATCAAAACTACTATGAGGTACCACCTCACGCCACTGAGATTGGCACACATCACAAAAAAGGAAAACAAGCAGTGCTGGCGGGGATGTGGAGAGAAAGGAACTCTTTTTCACTGCTGGTGGGAATGCCGTCTAGTACAACCTTTATGGAAAGCGATATGGAGATTCCTTCACAAACTGGAAATTGAGCTTCCATACGATCCAGCTATACCACTCCTAGGAATATACCCAAGGAACACAAAAATACAATACAAAAATCCCTTCCTTAGTCCTATATTCATTGCAGCGCTATTTACAATAGCCAGACTCTGGAAACAACCAAGATGCCCTTCAACAGATGAGTGGCTGAAGAATCTGTGGTACATATACACAATGGAATACTATGCAGCCATCAGGAGAGATGAAGTCATGAAATTTTCCTATACATGGATGTACATGGAATCTATTATGCTGAGTGAAGTAAGTCAGAGGGAGAGAGAAAGAAGCAGAATGGTTTTACTCATCTATGGACTTTTAAGAAAAATAAAGGACATTTTTAACAGTATCTCAGAGACAAGAGAGATGAGGGCTGGTAGGTGCAGCTCAGGACATGAAGCTCATCACATAGAGTGATGAGTGCAGTTGCAGAGATGACTACACTGAAAACTATCATAATAATGTGAAAAAAGTTAAAATTTTTTAATTAAAAATGTTAATTTAAAAAACAAAACCCCAAAACAGTGTGATAATGGAATAAAAGCAGACCCTTAGAGCACAGGAACAGAACTGAGTATCCAGAGATAAAACCTATATGTTGAAAAATAATTAAGGGGCCCAGAGAGATAGCACAGCGGCATTTGCTTTGCAAGCAGCCGATCCAGGACCAAAGGTGGTTGGTTCAAATCCTGGTGTCCCATATGGTTCCCCGTGCCTGCCAGGAGCTATTTCTGAGCAGACAGCCAGGAGTAACCACTGAGCACCGCCGGGTGTGACCCAAAAACCACACACACAAAAAAAAATTAAGATAAATTTGTAACAATTGCTGAGTAGAGACCAAGATGTTTGCTGGGTAAAGTGGAGAATAAGCAAAGTAACCTTGAGAGAGTCTCCCTCTCTGTTCCACCCACCTTGGCCACCAGCAATCAGTCAAAAGCCTCATTTGGATCAGGTCTGGAAAAGTCTATTTCGATTCCCTCAGCAGCATGTGTGTGCTTGTGTCTCCTATCCCTCTGCCCCCATGAAGCAGCCATCCAACTGATTCTGGAGTTCATTTGTCTGCACAGGGAGGGGGATGATCCCTGTCACCGATTCCAAGGGAATCAGTTGACTCAGGCTGAAGAGAGCAATTGCTCTTTGCAGGAAAGGAAAGTCAGTCCTTAACCTTGGCATGTGGATTCTTGTGTATCACCTTCCCTCACAGAAAAAATTTCAGGAGGAAGAAAAATAGTGAAGTAAGGTAGTTTTTATTAAATGAAATTGACTAAGAGCAAACACCCAGTTTGCTGGGTGGATTTAGGAAGAACTTTTTTACATTTACTCCATATGTCTTTTTTCCTTAGGAGCTCTTTATATACTAGAGGTTAATCTAGGTGTTATCAAAGTAAAGTTTTGCACCATTGATACTATTTAGGATTTTTTACTTCATAATCTCATAGATTCTTCTGTAGTCTCTCCTTTCCTGAGGGCTCCACCCATCTGGCAATGCTTTACTTTTTTCTGCATCTGGCGATACTTTAAGTTTGCCCTCTCCTCCTGCTCAGAATTTGCATGGCAAAGCTATGTAATCCTCATGCCTTTGGGCTACTTCAGGGCTAAGAAAGCTCTTCTTTTTTTAAAAATCCATTTATTTATTTATTTTTAACATTTTATTGAAATCATTGTGATTTACAAAGCCCTTCATAGATGGGCTTTAAACATAAAATGAATCAAGTCCAAACCCATCATCAGTTCTCACCAATGTTCTCAGAATGCATCCCAATATCATCACCCTCTTCCCCCCAAGTCTAACAGTATAATAGGCCCATGTTAAGTTTAGATCATTAAAGTTTGGGTCTCAAGATTTCATTATTATTGACTCTGGCTTCAATATTTAGTTCTGTCCATTTTTTTTTTTAGCACCACCAATGCACCTGAGACCTCTTGGCTCCTGGCCCCATCCTTTCATATTTGTGTTTCTCCTCCTCTACTCAATTTCATTTCTTCTCCTGACTATTTTTTGGGGCCTAGAGTGTTCTTCCATTTAAACCACTGCATTTCTTCTTGCAGTTATTCTAAATATCACATATAGGTGATATCATTCTGTATTCATACTTCTTTTTCTGGCTTATTTCATTTAACATAATTTCTTTCAGTTCCTTCATGTTGCAGCAAATTTTATGATTGCCGATTTCATGATTCTTTATAGCTATGTAGTATTGCATTGTCTATATGTACCACATCTTCATTATGCACTTGTCTGGTTTTAGACATCTTGGTTGATTCCAAGTCTTGGCTATTGTACTAAGTGCTGCAATAAATAGCGATATGTATGCATCCTTTTGGATCAGTGTTTCTCTGTCCTGGGGCTAGATACCCAAAAGCACTGTTGTCATATTGATTGATTCTGAGTTTCCTGACAACCCTCCATACTCTTTTCCATAGGGATTGGACCATCTAGTTACAGAGACAATAAAATAAAATGAAGACAATAAAATAAAAATAAAAATAAAATAAAATAAAACTTCTTTTAGAATGTTGGTAGGGAAGATGTAACCATGGTCAGAAGTGCAATAGCTATGCAAACTGGGCCAACTCCATAGACTCACTCTTTTCTCAAATGAGATATAACCAGATCGTGAAAGATCCTGGTTACACTGGGCATTCAGCAGCAAGTTGACCATCTCAGTAGGAGAGAGCAGGTCAAGTCTCTGCCCTGCCAAACATTACCCAGAATTACTTTTTTCTCAATGGTTCTGCCCATTTCCCTTCTACAAGTCTCTTCAGGAACAGCAATCTGACCAAACTTCATGTACCCTGGTATTTGGGCTCAAATACTACTAAAGCTTTTTGGAGCAAATGTAAGTAGCTTCCCACCATATCTTCCATTTTCAGGGAAGCCTGACAGTTTAGAACACTCCCTTAAAAGTCACAGTATTAGTAATAGTGCTTTCAATTGCTGTACAGCTTAATTTTTTTATTCTACTATGCATTCATCAGAAAAGATGAGGTCACAAAATTTTCCTATACACGGATGAACATGGAATCTAGTATGCTGAGTGAAACAGAAGGAGAGAGACAGACACAGAATAGTCTCTCTCATCTACGGCTTTTAAGAAAATTAAAAAACATTATGTAATAATACACTTATTGTAATAATACACAGAGACAATAGAGATAAGACTGGAAGGTCAAGCCCATAATATGAAGCTTGCTACAAAGAGTAGTGAGTTCAGTTGGAAAAAAGACTACACTGACAACTACCATGCCAATGGTAGTGAATGAGAGAAATAAAAAGCCTCTCTTGAATGCGGGCAAGGTGGGGAGGAGGGTTAGAGGGAGGGATAGATAGAGGGATAGTGGGAATGTTGCACTGGTGAAGGGGAGGTATTTTTTTTAAGTTTATATAATTGAAACCCAACTACAAACATATTTGTAATCATGGTTCATAAAAAAAGATAAGTAAAACATTTTTTTGATTCTATCATCTCTTAGAAACACATCAATTTAACAAAATGGACAGCTAACAAGAGCTTACTAAACCATCTGCCATTGTATTAATTACTTCATCATTAATGGAGATATGATAATTTGAGATATGATAATTTTTGCAAATGTGCTTGCTACTATACATTTTCTTTACTTTTAAAAAATGTTCTCTTTTTATTATTTCTTTATATTATTTTTTAATAACTTTGCTCTCACTTATCTGGAAACAAATGTATTATGATCAACTATGTCAACTATGTGATATATTTTCTTTAAATGAAGTAAAATATATTTTTAATGTTGCTAGGGGCTGAGGTGATACTACAGCAGATAAGGAACTCCCAGGTTCCTACTCAATACCATATATCAGTGCTTCTCAATTATTTTCTGTCATGCCCCGCTAGAAAGAAGAAAACACTTTTGTGCCCCTCCCAAGAGATTGTAAATAGTATCTTTATTAAAAAACTTTAATCTGCAAAACAAAAATATAAAAATAATTTGAGCTGATTTTTTAATCAGAGGTGATGTCAGGATTAATGGCTACAATGAGCACTTTTTGCAATGCATAGCTTTTCGAGGTGGGGTTTGAAGTAGGACACAGCAATTCTCAGATTCAGAGACATGCAGACATTAATACAGGGCTTACGTTCGTCGAGGTCAAATGTGTCCCCCTTTATGGAGTCTTGCGCCCCCCAGGGGGCACGCCCTACTGTTTAGAAACACTGCCATATATGGTCTGAGAAACCCACCAAAAATGATCCTTGAGTTTGAAGCCAGGAGTAAGCACCTGAGCACCCCTGGATATGGCCCCAAAACAAATAAATAATAACTAACAGTGTTAGGAAAGCTAGTAAGTCACATGTATATGATTGAAACTTGGCTACTATCTCACACCATGTCCAAAGATGAAGTCACTACTGAATACAGAGGTCTGGACCAAAAGTTGGAGCACATGCTTCCCATGCAGAATCCTTGAACTTTGTTGGAGTATACTATGGTCCTCAAAATAGTATCTGTGGCTCTCCTACTCCCCCATTATAGAATGCATTAGACTTAGATGCTAGGCCTATTCATAAGGTAGATTGATAAAAAAAAAAAACTAAGCAAAATGCCCCAAAATATTTTCAATGATTTAACTATTTTAACAATAAAAACAGAAATAACAAATATTGTGTTGCTGGGTGGTAGAATAAAGGGGCTTTAGTAAAGTAGGATTTTTTTAATAATATCTTTATTTAAACAAACATTACATTGATTACAAACATGATTGTAGTTGGGTTTCAGTCATAAAGAGAACCATCCCCTTCACCAATGCAACATTCCCACCACCAATGCCCCATCTCCCTCCTCCTCCACCCCTGTCTGTATTTATTTGAGACAAGCATTCTACTTCTCTCATCTTAAGAAGAAATTGCTCAACCCTAGAGTAGCCATAAAGGCACAAAGGCATAAAGACCACATTCCTTGATATGCAAATAAGGTCCTAATCATTTTACAAAAAGCACCATCAGCAGTTGCAAGGTTTTCCCCCCCCGCTGACAACACCTGGTTTAGCTTTTTTTTGAGGGGGGAGAGGGATTAGGCCACACCTGGCAATGTTCAGAAGTTACTCCTCGCTCTGTGTTCAGGATTCACTTCTGACAGATTCAGGAGGATTTATGGGATTCTAGGGATCAAATCTGGGTGAGCTGCTTGCAAGCTATTTGCCCTACCTGCTGTACTATATCACTCTGGTCCCTAGATTAACTTTTTCTTTTTTAATGAAGAATTAAAGAACTCCAAGACCAGGCTATTTGGAGGACTTGAATATAACTTTTTCTCTAAATCCTGTTCTCTATTAAACATTTATTCCTCTTTCTCCCCTCATGAATAGAAGAGGTACCTAACAATTCAAACAGCATAAGCAGAGAATTCACTGACTCACCCTACATACAGTAAACCCTCATCATAGTGCCAAATAATCCTATGTCAAGTCATGAAAGCCAAGTGTACACCTTACCTCTTACTTCCTTGGAAGTGGCATGCAGAGGCTGAATGACCACCTCTAAGAGATATTGTAGTTAATTCCTACAGAGGGAGAAAGGGAAAAAGAAGGGTCTGTCCAAGTGATGGGCCTAAAATATGTTTACAGGGCCAGAGAGATAGTACAGTGGGTAAGTCACTTGCCTACATTGCAGCTGACTCCAACTCGATTCCCAGCATCACATATGGCACTCTAGGCACCATTTTTTTTTTGTTTTAGATGACTGTTCTGAGGAAAACATCTAGCCATGCCTTGAGAATGCCAAGAAACTCTGGGAGGAGTTCACACGGGAGTAGGGGGTTGGAGAGACCAAGGATTGCTGCTAACAACTCTAAATAGGGTTCACCATCAATGTGAATAAATTTGAACTAGATATGGTTCTTTAGTTGCCAATTAAGCTTTCAGATAGACTTCAGTGCTGACTATAGTTGGACTTACAAAGTCCTATGAAGAACTTGAGGCTAAACCACTCTGCTAAACTGTCCCTGCATCCCTGCCCCACAGAAACTGTAACAGATCATAAGTTCTTATATTTTGGGTTCCTTTATTATTATTATTATTATTATTATTATTATTATTATTATTATTATTATTATTATTATCATCATTATTATTGCCTGTTTACAGTATAATAAATGCTACTTTATTTATAAAAAATAGAACAAAATATAGTAATAAATAAAAATTCCCTGTAATCCAAACATTGAGGTATTTTGCCACTTTAAAAAGAATGCATAGGAGCCAGAGATAAGACAGCAAGCAGACAGTGCATCTTGCACTAGATTATCCAGGCACTCCATATGGTCTCCCAAGCACTGCTAACACAGTGCCATTGACAAGCCCTAAACATAGCTAGTGTGATAGAAGAAGGAAGAGGAGGAGAAGGAAGAGGAGAAGACAATGAAGAAAACTGATCATACAACTTTTATTTATATATTTTTTCTAATTTCCTTCTCTCTCTCTCTCTCTCTCTCTCTCTCTCTCTCTCTCTCTCTCTGTGTGTGTGTGTGTGTGTGTGTGTGTGTGTGTGTGTGTGTGTGTGTGTGTGTGTACTCAGGAATTACTCCTGGCTCTGCACTCAAGGATCACCCCTGGTGGGGCACAGGGAACCCTATGGATGCTAGGGTTCAAACTCAGTTGGCTACATGCAAGGCAAGTGATGTAGAGGCTGTATTATCAATCAACCACTCCCTCCCTAGTTTTATTTTAATAGGTTAAAAATACCATTTCCAGTTCCTATCACTGAAGAATAAATGGTTATCCATTAGTATACTATACTAAAGAGTAGAGAGAAATTTAAATAGAATTCCTCCCATTCTGACTTATCATATCACCCCACATTCAAACTGCAAAAAATAAAACTAACAAGGACTGGGCCTTTCCACTTATCCCACGCAAAGAAAGCATTTTTTTTTTTTCACTGTGACACCATCTGCTCATTCAAACTAGGAAGTCCAGCCCAGACTTTGAAAAAAAAATTCAAAATTCATGTAATTAACATTTTCTTTGATATCCTTAACCTCACAAGGCACTAGAAAATCAGCATATACAAAGTAGTGTCTTACTCCTGAATGCAATTTAAGCAATTTAGCATATATTTCATCTTTCTTTTTTTTCTTTCTTCTTTCTTTTTCTTCCTTCCTTCCTTTTCTTCTTCGTCTTCTTTCTTTCTTTCTTTCTTTCTTTCTTTCTTTCTTTCTTTCTTTCTTTCTTTCTTTCTTTCTTTCTTTCTTTCTTTCTTTCTTTCTTTCTTTCTTTCTTTCTTTCTTTCTTTCTTTCTTTCTTTCTTTCTTTCTTTCTTTCTTCTTCTCTCTCTCTCTCTCTCTCTCTCTTTCTTTCTTTCTTTCTTTCTTTCTTTCTTTCTTTCTTTCTTTCTTTCTTTCTTTCTTTCTTTCTTTTTCTTCTTTTTTCTGTTTTTTTTTGGGGGGGTCACACCCAGCAGCACTCAGGGGTTACTCCTGGCTCTATGCTCAGAAATTGCTCCTGGCACACTTGGGGAACCACATGGGATACCGGGATTTGAACCACCATCCTTTTGCATGCCAGGCAAACGCCCTACCTCCATGCTATCTCTCTGGCCCTCTTTTCTTTCTTTTATCTCCCCCCCTTCCAACCCTTTTCTGTCTCCCGGGACCGGAGCGGTGTTGCAAACCGTAAGGTGTCTTCCTTGCTTGCACAAGCCTAGGACAGACCCCAGCGTCCCATATGGTCCCGTAAGCCAGGAGCAATTTCTGAGTGTATAGCCAGAAGTAACCCCTGAGCATCACCGGGTATGCCCCCCCCCAAAAAAAAAGAATCTTTTCTGTCTCTCACCCTCACAGTTTAAAACACCAATGAACTTCCCACTGTATTTAGTAAAGTAGGAACATTAAAGACATCCTCTGGATGTCCCATCCTAGGAGCTGGACAAAAATGAATATGTCACAAATCACAAAAGGAGCAATTTGATCTGATTGCTTGAATAGGAACATGGCCACAGAACCATGTCTATGTGGAAGTTAAAACAGATTGCATTAATCACTATAACAATTATTATATACGTTAGCAATAATTTCTATGTTAAATGAAAAATGATTGCCCTACAAACAATGTAGCCTGAAACTAAAGTATAAAAATTCTTTGTGAACTATATTTGAGGCTGGACCTTGTTAGCAATAGCCAGGTTGAGTTCTTAAGTGTAAATATCCCGAGGCCTTCTCTAGAACTTTTCCAAGTGCCAATCTGTTTCTTTATCAGATTTCTATAACATTAATATCAAGAAAAAAGTTCCTCCTGTTAGTCATAAAATCTTGGAATTATGATACTGACCTACATTCAGCCTTTCCCATTTCAAAGTATCCATGCTTTCATTTGCCCTCCATGCTCACTCTGCTCTACCAAACTGATCCCATTCAAGACCCAAGAGATACAATATTATGCCCACCGTTAGTCAGTGCAAAATCCTTGGGGTTTGTAATTGATTAAGATATAGTGAAGTGAGCAAAGATAGAAAAAAAGGTAGTAAAAGATAAAATTAGAAATACAGGGCTAAAAAATTATGCTGAGTTGGAACTCCGTCCACTTGGAGAATGTATTTGGTGCTGGAGATTTCAACTGAAGTTGGCCACAACTCAGGGAAGTGTCTTATTTCTGTTATTATCTCTCCAGACCCTCTCTGGCAGCCTTCATGACCTCCCCTCATTCTAAATTAGGTCCCCATTAGGCTGCACTCTTACCACCACTGCTTAAAGCAAAGTGGTAATCTGAGTAATAGTCAATGATAGTTCAATCTTAATCCCTTGATCAGGAACTATTATTTAAAATAGAAAAGAACTTTTAAAGATATGTCTACATTTTGATATCATACAAGCAGATTTTCTAGATTGCCAGGATAAACCCTAGTGTAAACACAAGTTTATTTAGTAGAAGGGAAAGGATTTTTAACAGGTGTAAGAAGGCAAAGTGAATACTGAAGCAAGAGGTTATGCATGTTCCTGGACTTTTCCAGGAGTATTTAAGAAACAGAATGTAAGGAAGATGAACATAAAAGTGGAAAATGTTGTCTTAGACACAGAACTCACACCCAGCTTCTCCCAAAACAAAGGCTTTTCCTTAATTTCCCTTTTGCTTCATCCACCTCTCTTGAGATGTAAAAAGCCAGGTAGGCTCAATTAACATGAGATATGAGATAGGTACTTTGATCTGTTATGCCTTCCCCCATGTGGATTGAGCTTGTATAATAAATATTGCAGGGGAAGGTCAGTAAGTGCTATCAAGTTATGAGGCTGGAAGCCCCATGACCCCTATGCCTTTTCTCTTCCTTACAATTGGCTTGTTTTATTTCATTCTCATGATGACCCTGCTACAAACCCATTCTCCTGGAGTTGGATTATGACAATTACATCTTCTACGCTCTTGAGCAGTGATTCCTAGAAATTAGAAATTATAGTAACTGGCTTAAAATGTCCTTACTGTCCCTCTGGCAGAGGCTGCTAGGGCAGCCTCTCCTTGTGTTTAAGAGAATATTATTTCCTTTGTTCAAGGCAGGAGAACTGATAATGGTAACTTCTCATTGTCTTAAATTGACATACTGGACCATACATTCCAACTTTATGTAAATGAAGCTCTTTTACCCTTTCTCATGTAAAACAGGCTAGAATCAGGTTGGTGAATTTGGATCAAAGTTCCAATCAATTGACAGCACTAATTTTGCCCTGGGACCTGTCCTTTCCTTTCCTTTCTCAGCCACACAAAAGTTTCATCCCAACTACCCTACATGGGCCAGAATAACAGCTGGAGCAAATTGATCACTCAACTGTATATGTGTGTGCATATGTGAATGTGTGGTGGCCACCTTTATGTTTGTGATCAATTCATGTCTGTCTATGTTTTACCTAAGCAAAGCCCTTTCCATTCACTCCCCACCTGTCATTTAACACCTCCCATCTTTCTCTCCTCTCTCCTTTGCTCCCCTATTCCAGATTTGTTGCTATCCCTGTTAAACCCCATTACTTCTGCAGCTCATCATCCCTAGTACCTTGGAGCAACTCTTCCTACCCTTTTAGTTTCACGCCACTAGAGTAAGAGGACTGCCATCTACATCTGATGCACTCCTGTCCCCTTCTCATGTGTTACCCTAGAATGCCACTTGCAACCAAACTGACCACATTGATTGGTTTTCTGAGGGGAACCCTGGCTCAGGGTTCTCAGCACATGATTCCACACAATAAATTATGGACACTTCCATTGCCTCTGACAGATTACCTCATTAGCTGAAGGAGTCCTTTAGAATTGACCTACCTTGGACTTGATAACAACAAAAAAAGGGGATTTTTATGTATTTTTATGTGTGTTTTTTTGAAACAATGTTGTTAAGTAGTTCTTCAGAATTAATGTACCTTTGACTTAATTACAACAGACTAACAGAGGATATGTGTATTTCTTTATGTGTACTTTCTAGGGAACAATGTAGTTACTATACCTTTGAATCAGGAATAGTAGACTACAGTAGAGCCATATTCCCCTGGTGCCCCAATAGTACTTTGTCGCAACAACTTTTTTTTATTCATTTTTGTATAGATCAGTTAAAATGGGATGTCTTGCTGAAAGAAAGGATTTTATGTCCATTAAACTTAGGAACTCAAAAATTTGAACATTGTACGTGGGTCCTAAGCCTTAAATATTTATCATATCGGCTTGACTTAAGTTTCAAGTACTCTGGGGCCAGCGAGGTGGCGCTAGAGGTAAGGTGTCTGTTTTGCAAGTGCTAGCCAAGGAAGGACCGCAGTTCGATCCCCCAGCATCACATATGGTCTCCCCAAGCCAGGGACAATTTCTGAGCGTGTAGCCAGGAGTAACCCCTGAGCATCAAACGGGTGTGGCCTGAAAAACCAAAAAAAAAAAAAAGTTTCAGGTACTCTGAGATTGCCTGTACACCCCAAATATGGGTCCCACCAAAGGCCTTGGATGGAATCAAGATAGGCATTGTGCTATGCTGGCATTGGTATGGAACCAGGGCTGGCTTCATGCCACCCTGGCAATGACCTGGGATATAAGATAGCCCAAGAGCTCGAGTCTGATGTCTTACAAGGACAGCCACTTATGAGATGAGGGATAGGGAGACTTTACTTTACCCTAGACTTAAAAGAAGGACCCTCTGGGGTTAGGTACACTAAACACTGGAAGAAAAGAGTAAAGACAAAAATAATCATGTTGTTTTGGGAAGCAGTAAAAAGTAATGTGTGCATAGGGAAAGGGGAGAGAAAGGAGCATTCAAAGGTATGAATAAATGATGGGGACCCCAAGAGACTCTTTAATCCATACCCTGAATGTTATATATTTACAAATATAACTGATGTATATCTAAATGTCATAATTAACACACCATTTTTTATGTTTTGTTTTGCTTTCTCACTTGTTCTAGCCATACCCAATATTTATGAAACATTCATTCCTCTAAACATTATGTGAATTATTGTCCTTTTCTAATTTTAATTGTCATAAATCTGGCACAATTATTTTTGTTTTTTTCTTTCCTATTTGATTATCAAGACAGGAAGAAAATGAAAAGAATGATTCCTTAGGCCACCATTCATACATGTAAGCATTGTCATTATCTTTCTTTTTTTTTTTCTTTTTTTGGTTTTTGGGTCACACCCGGCGGTGCTCAGGGGTTACTCCTGGCTGTCTGCTCAGAAATAGCTCCTGGCAGGCACGGGAGACCAGATGGGACACCGGGATTCGAACCAACCACCTTTGGTCCTGGATCGGCTGCTTGCAAGGCAAACGCCGCTGTGCTATCTCTCCGGGCCCGTCATTATCTTTCTTAATGTGAGTCATTTATATAATGTTTTATCAGCTGAGTTAAAGTTTATCTTCCTTGTCTAGTCATCCACTACAGAAAGGGTGTAAGGGAGGATATGAAGTTTTCCCCATTCCTTTAGAAAAGGCAAAAGTCCAATATGGCTTCCTTAGAACACAATTATACTTCTGAACAGAAAACATTTGCTTCTATTTTCTTACCTGGTTTTTTTTAATGTTTTAATTTGACCCAGAACCTAGAAGGTAAAAGGATAAAGAAGATAAGAAATCAATGAGGGAAAGAGAAGATGAGAAAGGAAAGTTAAGGAAAACTGAGGTGAGAACTTTCATTATACTAGGAATGAGGAAGAGTGATATAGCTATATATCCAAAGCACAGTTTCAACAACACTGTAAACATGAAATCCAAGCTAAAACCTCCCAACTTAAATGTGCCTGCCACGTTGGCAGGCAGAGGGTTCAGGAGGTCACTTGCAGGGCGGGGGATGATGGAGAATGAGAGTACTGGTGTTGGGAGTTGACACTGGTGGTGGTTCTGGTGTTAAAATATTGTAAGCCTGAGGTCGGCATGCTGGCGCTAGAGTTAAGGTGTCTGTCTTGCCAGCGCTAGCCTAGGATGGACTGCAGTTCGATCCCCTGGCGTCCCATATGATCCCCCAAGCCAGGAGCGACTTCTGAGCGCATAGCCAGGAGGAACTCCTGAGCATCACCGGGTGTGGCCCAAAAACCTAATATATATATATATACCACTGATAGTTTTATAACCTTATACAATTATAAATTTAATTTTCTTTAATTAAACAAAAAATTAAACAAAGTTAAAATGAAAGCAAAAGCATTTTATTGGTCTGTATTATCATATGTTTCAGGTATATAACCTTGTCATCAGCATATGCATATCCTATATCATGTTCACCAGAACAAATCTACCTGTTTAATCTCAATAAAAAGAACTTCACTATGTAGTCTACAATTTAAAAAAATACTAACAGAATGCCAAGATTTCTAGAGATAAGCTACGTTTCTGAAATAAGATAGTAAGATGATTACTAAGAAGGCTGCTAATGTTAAGTTCTGGCACATATTGCCAATGCTTTGGCATCCACTCAAAATAAATATTTGCAATTGCACAATAAGTACATGATTACATAATTTCACCAGTGCAAATACTCATATAAAAGTCCTCAAACAATGCAAGAACTGCAGGGATGAAATATACATGAGCTATTTGTATTCTATTACCATTGCAGGTACTTTTTCTCATATAACAAATTAAAACATCACATATTTAGTATCTCAATTGTCTGCTGTGATCAATAAAAATATTTCTTTATTTTTCACCTATTCCAGCAAGATTAAGCTGATTCCCACGAAAATAACTCTTCCTAAAATAAATAACCCCCTTAAATTAATAAATAAAATATTTCTATTAATCCCCTATTTCTATTTTTCAGTAATATATGGTGAAAACGATTGTTCTCCCTTCACCTTGAAGTAACTTCAGCCTTTTCCTTCTATGGCCCTACTCTGTCATGGTTTTCCTCTGGTCTTTGGTTTAACCTTCTTATTCTCATATTTTCTACTCCAAATTCAATCAGTGAAGTTTATCTACTTCCTTTTCCATTTCAATGTTTTATATCTCCAGCTTCAATGTTTTCTATGAATTCCAGGCCTGTACCTACTTGGCACTTATTTCTTCATGGATGTCAGAAGTGCACTATCACTTCACTTGACATGACCAAAGCAGACCTTTAAATCTGCTTTCTCTACACAGACTTCTTCTTTTTTTTTTTTTTTGGTTTTTTGGGCCACACCCGTTTGACGCTCAGGGGTTACTCCTGGCTATGTGCTCAGAAATCGCCCCTGGCTTGGGGGGACCATATGGGACGCCGGGGGATCGAACCGCGGTCCTTCCTTGGCTAGCGCTTGCAAGGCAGACACCTTACCTCCAGCGCCACCTACCCGGCCCCTACACAGACTTCTTTCTCTATTTGTAAAGATGGCCATCATAACTAGCCTGTTGTAGAAGCCCCATATCCAGGGGAAGCTCATCCCTCTCCCAACATATGCAACTACCTAGCAAATCTCATAGATTGCCTCATCTCACAGATTCATGCACTTCTCTTCAGCCCTACCTCTTCTCAAGACTGTTTCCAATTTCTTTTTATATGCCTTTACAATGTAAATTTTATTTCTACTCCTCACTCTAGCATCTTTTACTGGCTCTCCATTATCTTTGGAAAATGGGCAGAGCATATAATGACATTGTATGACCACTGTTTGTCTGTGCTTAGTTATTCCCACTTCTTCTGCCATTCTTCACTGTACATGATTTCTAGTTCCTTTTCTTCTAGATCTGTCTATAAATCTTTTTTTCCCTTTTGTTCATCTAAGTATTCTTCCACTTAGCTATAGATAGTCATTTTCTTAGAATTCTTAAAGCATCACCTCAAAATTAAGTCATGTCCTTTTGCTTTTGTTTGTTTTTCAGTATTTTATTTTATTTGTTGTTGTTGTAGTTGTTGTTGCTCAGAAATTACTCCTGGCAGATTCTGAAGACCTTATGAGATGACAGGCACCATACCTGGGTTGGCCTCATTCTAGTCAAATGCCCTACCTGCTGTGGCCCTAAGTCCTTTCATTTTTTACTTTTTTTTGGGGGGTCACACCCGGTTGGGCTCAGGGGTTACTCCTGGCTCTGCTCTCAGAAGTTGCTCCTGGCAGACTCAGGGGACCATATGGGATGCAGAGATTTGAACCGAGGTCTGACCTGTATTGGTCACGTGCAAGGCAAATGTTTTACCGATGTATTATTGCTCTGGTCTCAGTCCTTTCATTCTTAATATTCATAGAACTTTGCTTTTCCATATTTAGAATTTAAATACTTAACCATGCCTCTCTGACTATCAACTTTGAGTACAAATACAGAAAAGATTTCATCTCTTTTGCTAACTATTTTATCCTTTAGCCCTTTAACAGCTTATTCTTCATCAACTATTACCAGTTTGTGAGTGCCAACCATATAGCCCTACATAGAACTATTGAAGCTTAAGAGGTTCATGTACTCTTACTGAAATAAGTATGTAAATGGTTCTCTTGGTCTTTTGCATATCCCAAAAATAAGAAGTTAGCATAAACATGAGACCACTGAGTTAAAAATACAAAAAGGGAAAATACTATCCCATTGTATGAAACACATTAAAAATGTAACCACTTATATTGAATCCTCAAACATATTGGCTAAAATTAGTAGAGAATATAAACTCTCTATTAATGTACTCTGCTGGAATTACCTATAAATTTAAGGGAGTAGTTTAAAGTATATAACAATTATTCTATTCCTTCCTTTCTTCAGAATTGCCTATTGATGAACTGGAGAGAGATTATAGCAGGTAATGTGCTTGCCTTGCATGTGGCCAACCTGGGTTCAATCCCTGGCTTCCCATAAGGTACTCCTGAGCACCTCCTAATGTAATTATTGAGTACAAATGCAAGATTAATTCCTGAACACTACCCAGGGAGACCCCCCCAAATGCCCATTGAATGCCAAATTTTTGCCCAAGTACTAATAAAACATTGTGAATAGCATGAGATGGATAATAAGATTCTGTTTTTGAGGGTCTACCATGTTCCATGGCTTTAAACTGTAAGTGGTAATTTATAAGCAGCATTTCAAGTAAATTACCATTTTATAAAGAAGTAAACATTTAATAAAAACATAATATAAACCAAACAGAGAAAGAAGACATATTTAATTTACAGTATTTCATATTCTTAACTTGGTCCAAGTTAAAGATATTTGAGAACTTTTTGAGAGTTCATAGTCCCAATTAAAATCTACTCTTCCAGGATTCTTTTTTTTTTTTTTTTTTTTTTTGGTTTTTGGGCCACACCCGGTAATGCTCAGGGGTTACTCCTGGCTATGTGCTCAGAAGTTGCTCCTGGCTTGGGGGACCATATGGGACACCGGGGGATCGAACCGCTGTCCGTCCAAGGCTAGCGCAGGCAAGGCAGGCACCTTACCTTTTAGCGCCACTGCCCGGCCCTCTTCCAGGATTCTTAATTATTCAGTAGAACATGAAACTAATTACAGCTCTAGTAGCCAAATTCATTGTATCAAGCATCTAGATTAGAAACACCAGAGTTCTTATTCAAATAATTGGTTATTTAGAAGATATTTTTAGTGAGCCATACATTTTGCTGACTCCAAGAGTGAATTTTCCCACCCTAGTTAACTATGGTGAATAAAAAATCCAACTGCCATTTATCCTAAGTATTTGTCTCCGTGTTTATGATTTTCAAGAAGTTGTATCTATGAATGTGGAAAGTTATAGCCATAAGAGGAGTCAAGGAACTGAAAAATGATAGCACAGCAGGTAGGGCATTTGCCTTGTATGAGTTCAATCCCCAGCATCCCATATGGTTCCCAGAGTCTACCAGGAGTGATTTCTGAATGTATAGCCAAACTAACCCTTGAAAGAAGCCGTGTGGCGAAGAAGAAGAAGAAGAAGAAGAAGAAGAAGAAGAAGAAGAAGAAGAAGAAGAAGAAGAAGAAGAAGAAGAAGAAGAAGAAGAAGAAGAAGAAGAAGGAGAAGAAGAAGAAGAAGAAGAAAAAGAAGAAGAGGAAGAAGAGGAAGAAGAAGGAAGATGATGAAGACGAAGACGAAGAAGAAGAAGAAGAAGAAGAAGAAGAAGAAGAAGAAGAAGAAGAAGAAGAAGAAGAAGAAGAAGAAGAAGAAGAAGAAGGAGAGTCAAACAAGAAAGGGGGAAATTACTGAGCAGAGATTAACTGCCTATGAACAAAAGAGCAAGAATATGTCATCAATGCAGCCATTGAGGAAGTGACATTTAAATTGAATGCGGAAAGGTATGTGCAGCAAGGAGAAAATGAAGGCAGAGCATAACAAAGGCACAATATGATCTTAAGCAAACAGACAAGGGCCAGATTTACTTCATAATTCAGCAATAAAGGGTCATAAATTTTTGTAATAGTCAGTCTATAAACAACCTGTATATTAATACTAATTCACACAACTTAACAACAATAAAAACTTGTGGTCAGCATGTCTAAATAAAACCTCTCCAAAGAGATAAGCCTGATAAGCATTGGTACATGAAGAAAATGTTCATCCTCACTAATCAACAGGGAAATACAAATTAAAAAGACCAAGTCAAAACTGTTAAAATGGTTTATTTCAAAAGCAACAATAATAGCAGCTTCTGAAAAAAAAAAAAGGTATGAGAAAAAGGGAACTTTTGTGCAATGTTAGTGAAAAGATACATTGGTGAAATTCTTTTACAAAATGAGTTGAAGCTCCTTAAGAAGCTAAAGATAGGGGCCAGAAAGATAGTTTGGTGGGTAGAGAGTTTGTTTTGCATGTGGCCAATTCAGGTTTGGTTCCCAGAATTCCAGGTAGCCCCTAGCACTACTAGGAATGATTTCTAAGCAAAATCAGGTATGGGTCAAAAACAAACAAATGAGAGAAACTAAAGATAGTCCTGTCCTATAGGACCAGTAGTGTGACAACTGTAGTTGCACACTCCTGGGTAGTGTTTGCAGCCTGTTGCTAGAACAGGGTGCCTAGGAGACCTTGTAGATAGTCCCTAGTAAGAGATATTCCTGACTGCTCTCCTGTAGTTCCCAATCTTGGCTCCAAACAGGCCAATACTTATTGTGATATTATTTACTACAGCTAAAATATGGAAGCAACCAGATTGTCTATTAATATATAATTTGATAAAATGTGGTAATTTATACAGTAGAATACAATTCTGCTATAAAATAACATTTTTCCAATCAAAAAAATGGAAGCTTTAAAGGGAAATAATGTGAAGCTTATTAGAAAAATTCAAGGAAGTATATAAAGTTAATAAGTCAGAATGCAAAGATTAAGATTAGGATGGCATCACCTTTGGGTATAAGAAAGATATATAAAACTGATGAATGGACAGAACTAAATAAAAAGACAAACCTTTGGATACTGGCAAGAGACATAAGGTTACCTGAAAAGAACATGGAAAGGGAGATAAAATGGAAGTGCAATAAAAACAAAAATAGTGGCCAGAGAGAAAGAGAGAGTGTAGGGGTATAAACTTGTATGCTGCTGACCTGGTTGAATTCCTGAAATCATGTGATATTCCAATAATTATGAGGTGAAGCCTTGAGGGACCCCAAGCACTGCCAAGGTGACCCAATCAATGCTCAACACTATATTCCTGGATTCTGCCCAATTGGCCCAGAATCACAGAGAAGGGTACATGAGGCCTAAATAAAGAAGAAATAAATAAACATAAACAAAAATATTCATAACAGCACTGTCAATAATAAACACCAGACAGGAACAGCTGAAATGTTCATCAACATTGTGGATTAATAAACAAATATGGCATTTCTGTACAGGAGTTTATACATAACAGATATAAACATTTTATAAACAGATATAAAACAGATTAGAGTTCTGACTCAAGCCACAATATGGATAAACTTAAGCTAAGTGAAAAAAAGATAGACATAATATGACACAGACTGCATGCAAGTATTATAGGAAAACATCCAGATGAGGTGAATTTAGAGAGACAGAAAACAAAGTGTTTGCTGACACAGTCAGAGAAATAGTAAATAACTGCTTCATGGTTGATGAACTTTCTGAGGATCAACATAATGCTGCTTGCTATACAATAAACTGAATATAATAAAAGAAACCGAACTGTACACTCTAAAATTATATAACTTATATTAAATTATGAAAGTAAAAAGCTAACATCACAAAAAGTTACAAATTAAAGTAAAAATTCTTCACTTTCCAACTTTCCATTTCTACTTTATAAAAATTAATAATTTTGCTTTAATATTGCTTTCTGGAAATGTGTTTATGTGTGTATTTAAAGTATGGTGCATGGAGGAATTTTGGTGATCACACAACCCCATTTTTACTGTTCATTTAAGACCCTGTGGACCCTAATGTCTTTAAAAATCTAAAATAGTTTACTTGTAAATCTAGAATTCACCTTAATCTGGAATTATCATTTACTTGATTTCAGCCCTCAAAAACCTTTTTAAACTCACAAATCAATAGGCTGTCAAGAAACTGAAATTATACAATTGAATTTCAGGTGGATTTTACTAAGGAAGACTCATTCTCTCAAAGCAGTTTTTAGATATACTGTGATAGGACTGAAAAGAGAAATCATAGTAACTTATAGAAACAGGTGTCAAGGTGAGTTAATCTTAGCAGGACAAAGGTAAGAAAAGAAATGAAGGGGGGAATTTATTATAGTGACTTGGAGAAATAAAACATCAATAATTGTGCCATGAGAAAATAACTTTTCTTCTTTATTTTTAAATTTTGAAAGTGGTTTTTTGCATCACACCTTTACCCACTATATTATCTCACAAATTTTTTCTGCTATACTATTTCACCAGCCCCTAATAGTCAAAAGTGATTTTGACAAATAAAATCTCAATTGAAATATATTTAGGAGCCAAAGTGATAGCAAGTAGAGCACTTGTTTTGCACACAGCTGAGCTGAGTTCAATCCCTAAAACCCATTAATGACACCCTCAGCCCACCAGGAGTGATCCCTAAGAGCAGAGCCAGGAGTAAACTCAATTATATTTAAGGTGAACTATCTTTAATGTTAATAATTCAGGTGTGATAGTCAAAACAACAATGTTCTCTAAAAGAAAAAAGGGTAATATTTTAGAGGACTGGAAATAATGTTTAAGTGGCATGTAAAGTAAGATCTATTTCTCAATGATAGAAAATGTTTCAGGAGACATAACATTACTTTTAATCTTAAAGACTAACAATTTAATAGTAGTTTTAGTAACTGAGTATCTCAAAGCAAAGAACTACCAATGACATCCAGTAAAAGAAAGTTCACCAAATTTTCAGTCGCTGGATAATTATTTCAGTCTTAATTTTCTTGTCTATACAATAAGAGAAACAGTTTCACCTCTTTAAAACTGTCATGAGAATTACACTTTCTGAACTACTTGGCAAAGTAATTATAACATAATGGAATCAAACAAATGTTCAATATCATCTTTACTATTATTGCAATATAAATAGCAATGAACAATCTCTGTGAGGTTTTAACTCAGTCTCATGTGCAAGAAACAAATGCAATATAAGAAATTATTTCCCAAAACTTTTCTTGTTGACCATATTCTAATATTTTAATGCATAACTTCTTAATATAAAACATGTTACTAATAGTTAATCAATGAAAATTTTAAATCACAATATAAGCATGCCTTTAGAATTTGCTTTCAAAAGTTATTCAATAGATAAATAGCTTCTGAGGATTTACTTGGTACTTTTTTTATTCTCTTGGATGTATCAAGAAAGAATAAGACATGTTCTCCTTCCTATAGCAAAAGCTAAATATAAACACCAATGTGACAACTGGGACTTATGTGAAATCTTTTAGAATAGACTGAAACTAGATATATAGAGGTGTCATTAGCTACCCCCCCCCAAATGGCCTTAAATGTTTAGGACCAATGAACTTCCCAAGGGCATTATGTAGCCATAAAGTAAAAGTCATGTCCATTGTAGTCTTAAGGAAAATAAGCCATTTTCTTTTAAAGCTGGGGTCTTTAGACATGTTTCTTTTAACATATAGGGCTTGGAGAGATAGAGAGATAAAACACCTTTCTTGTATGTGATTTATCCCAGTTGGAATACAGAACCACATATGGTCCAGGGTGGGGATAGTAAAATAAAAACTGGACATTTAAAAAATTATTTTTCAAAATTGAAAAGAAGTTCCCTAAAAACAACATTGTCTTGCTCCCTAAATAAATAATAACCTACAAACATTAACTTTTGACATTATAAGATATAAATCTGGAGTGAGAGAGATAGCTTGTCTTGTGCACTACTGTCCTGGATTTAATCCCCAGCACCCCATGTGATCTCCTAAGCATTGCCATTAGTAAGTAATCCCTGAGCACAGAGCCAAGAATAAACCCTGAGTACTACCAGGTGTGGTCCCACCCCTCACTACAAAGAATTAAAGCTGGAGATGAATGAATTGCTTGAATCCAAACTTTCCCAGAAATCTTAAGTGAAAGTAAAATGATACCAATAGTTTACTTTTTTTTTTTTTTTTGGTTTTTGGGCCACACCCAGTAACGCTCAGGGGTTACTCCTGGCTATGTGCTCAGAAGTTGCTCCTGGCTTGGGGGACCATATGGGACACCGGGGGATCGAACCGTGGTCCGTTCAAGGCTAGCGCAGGCAAGGCAGGCACAATAGTTTACTTTCTAATCACTATGTGAGTAACAGCTCAAAACCCTTCCTTTTAATTTTGAGAAATATGTGTGTGTGTGTGTGTGTGATTAGTTCCCAAACTGGTACACAATACACAATGCATTTTATTATATTAATCATGAAAAACATAAAGTTTTTCATAAAGACTATACCAGTTTAAGTAAATACTATACCAGTGAAGTTGCTCTGTGTGAGGTACAAGATTAGATAATATCTAAATCCATTCGATGTCATTTACTCTCTTGAAATTTGATGAAATTAAGAACCATATTCACAGAAAAATCTATGTCTAAATATTACAACAATCAAAAGAGTGATAGGAGAAATAATAGTGAATAGTTAAAAATATTCTAAAAAGAATATAACTAAAGTCATATCTACCAGAAACACTTCAAAACCACTCTCTCAAGGCATATGCAGATCTCCTTAAATAGTTTTGTAAATAAATATTTATTCATATTATTTAGGTAAGGGCAATAGACATAGTTTTGCTTTGATTGGGGATGTTTGTAGCAGTGGGAAAGAAGAATGTGGTTTGGGAGTTCTTGCGACTTGTGCTTAAGTATTTGTTTAAAAGTATTTGTTTAAAGTATTTGCTTTAAAAAATATATTTGGGGCTACATGCAGCACGAAGCTGGCCATCTCAGGAAGAGAGGATGGGTCAAATCCCCAATCTGCCGAAGCCACACTTGCTGCCTCCATCTCCCAGCATCACCGTTTCCCCAATGGCACTGCCTCATCACTGCTCTGTGATTCCATGTAAGGATGCCAATCTGACCATATTTCAAGTATACCAGTTGTTGAGGGAACTTTCTTTTTATTTTGGAATGAGTTGGGAAACCTTCCTCCATAACGTCCTTTTCCCAGGAAAACCTGGCAGCTGTAACCACCTCCACAAACAGTTGCCAAGTTTTAACTGGACCTTCTTCCAGAAAGTCCTGGAGCTCAGTATATGCCCCTAAAATTCATAGTATCATAGCTTTGAATTTCTGGACAGCTTCATTTGTTCGATGCTGTCATCCCTAAAACAACACCCCAATTTAACAGACTGGATACATAACAAGGGCTTACTAAACCTTCTGCCATTGTATGAATGACTTCATTGGTGATACAATAGTTTTCACAAATAATCTTGCTACTCTACTTTTTCTTTTTTTCTTTCTTTTTTCTCTTCTCCTCCATCTTATTATTTTCTCTCCAATTTTTTTCATTAACTTTGCTTTCACTTATCTGGAAACAAATATATTGTGATTAACTATGTCAACTATGTGATGCATTTTTAAATAAATAAAATTAAATTAAAAATATTTGGGGGGCCACACCAGGTATTGCTCAGGACTCACTCTTGACTCATTTCTGGTCAGGTTTGGAAGACCATATTGGATACTGGAGATCAAATTTGAATCAGCTTCACAAAGCCAACACCTTACCTACTGTATTATCTCTTTAGATTGGATTTTTAAGGGTACTAAACAACCAAGCATGAAAACAGACTTTGTTTTTAAAGAAATAAGCCAAAAGTGCAAGACAAAAATACAAAGAAACTGATGGCACAGTTTCAACAAGGAAAAAATAACAGAAGATGAATAATAGCATATATTGGAATTGGCTGCAGTATAAAGATGTATTTATTATCTAGAATTCAAAAGCAAAGCAGAGCAGGCAGCAGGCAGGGCTTAAGTGACTGAAATGACAAAACCCAGAGAGAATATTAATGGGTTCATATTCAGTCACAAAAATCTATTTCAGTATAGTGTATGTTTCATTTTAAAGTTTCAAAATAGTACAATTTCCAGTACATTGATTAGAATATGCTGCTTCTAAGTCCATGGCTTATCACAGAATTCCATTTGCATAATTACATATATTGGATATAGTAAGTATTCAATATTTTAGAGTGATTAAATGATAGGTAGTTCAATCTAAAATTGCAATAAAAATAATCTTATATTTATAAAACCCTAAAAGACATATTTTCAAGGAAAAGTAAATTTAATCAATAAAACTAACAACCTATGAGTATGACCTACATCTTTCAAAATGAAATTAATTAAGATGAGGTGCGATATATAATTATATATGTTATGTAATTATAATTGGAAAAGAAGTTAAACTACTACTATTTATAAATAAAATTATAATATACATAGAAAATTCTAAACTCCAAAGACTCCACTAAAATGACTCCTAGAATAAAATAAACCAGATAGCAAAGTAAAGGATATAAAAATCAGTAAAATATGTTGCATTCAATTTTCTTTGTCAAAAAAGAGAAAAGTAAGAAATGTAAAACACAACTTTATATAAAACAGTGTTCAAAACATGAAATAAGTAAGAGAGCAAGGCAGGGTGGAAGAGCAACAGGACAGATTGGTGCTGGTAAGAGTGCACTGGTGAAGGATGGTGTACATTGTATGACTAAAACCCAACAATGAGCAATTTTCTAACCACGAAGCTTAAATGGGCATCAATTTGATAGTAGTAAATGCTCTTGGAACTTTGGCACTGGTTGCGCTTTGATAGACATTTATTGAGATATGTAGTCATACACATGTGTGAAGTAAGATAATTTTTTTGTTTGGGGAAATGACTTTTGGGGGGGCATAGGATTTTTTGTTTTTGCTTGGTTTTGTTTTTGTTTTGGGGTCACACGTGGAGATGATCAAAGGTTATACTCAGAAATTACCTCTGATAATTGCCAGGGATCAAATAGGGGCTGACCGCGTGCAAAACAGGCACTTGACCTGCTGTACTTTTGCTCCAGACCCATTAAATAGTTTACATATAAAAACAAGAGAGTAGACAAAGAGAGAAATGCTCTAAGAGAGAGCACAGGCTTTTCTAGAGTGGGAAAGGCAAAAAGAGATAGTATTTAAGGAAGAATATGGCCTGATGAAATTAAATCTGCAGCCATTTACTTAAAACTTATGTAGTATGGTCAGTTGACCATAATAAGGTCAGGAAATAGTACAGGTGGTAGGTACATTCTAGGTGTATCAGTCCAGTAAGATTTCTAATCCCATTTGTCACCTAAGCATTACTGGGTATATCCCTAGATGTCCTCAACTACCAGAGAGATGGACTGGGAATACCCAGAACTACATGGTTCATGCACCATGACTTCCTTGGGCTCTTACATTGAGTCAATCACTGTCCCAGAAGCCTGAGAATTCACAATAGGGCTCCTAAGCATCCTGAGAATACTTAGGAGACCCACCAAATAATAAAGTAAAATCTTTCATATGGCTTCTTTTACATAGCATACATGAGTTCTTTGTTATGCATCATATTCAGCACACTGCTTTGCCTTAAATAAATATGATAAAGTTGAAGTGTCTTAACGTAAATAGACTTTTTTTTCATCCTTGTATTATGAAGCATCAGAACCTCTGGGAAAGAATACAAACCTAGGAAATGTGATGAGCATGACTGTAGATCTCTTTATGTCGTTGTTATTTTGTTTTGGGGCCACACCCGGTGATGCTCAGTGTTACTCCTGACTCTGCTCAGAAATCACTCTTGGCAGGCTCAGGTGACCATATGCAATGCTGGGGATTGAATTTGGGTCGACTGTGTGCAAAGCAAATGTCCTCCCAACTGTGCTCCAGCCCCAGGTGTAAACTTTATTCTGAACCCAAGTCAGATAATTTTGAAACCCCATTTTCTTACTTGAAAAAACATGGAAAATGATAAAGAAGATCATGCTGATGCATCATGTACCTGTATCTGGCACAATTTCTAACATGTAAAAATATAACATTTAATATAACATAATATATAAATATAGCATTTATAAGTAAATTTAAAATATATAAATACATTTATAAATATTATATGACATAATAAATATAAAATATATCTTCTGTCTCCACTTCACTTCCCACTTGTCAAAAAATTTCAATCAATTTAATGAGAACATTCCACAAATTCAAAATGTATATTTTATTTTCATCACATAAAAAATAACAATAGCTGATCTTTATGGAGCAATGATTATGTGGCAAGTGCCTTTTGTATACTATCATTGTTGTTTCACAGGTCTTTCTGGATACTAATATTTCCACATTTTATACAGAAGGTTTCTAAGGTTCAGAGATTTTGGTAAATGTGTACAAGTTGCAGAGTAAAAATTTCAATTCACATTGTCTGATTCCAAAAGTCCTGTCCTTAACTCCTGGGAAAGTATTGATTTGAGAACATGTGCAAGGTCTTATGGAGAAAATCTTGTTCTAATTGTGAGAGAGTGAGCAGAGAATTCTTTGGGAATAGGAACCCGACCTTGAAGGAAAAGCAGCATTTCATATTGGTAATTAAAAATGAGTATTAAAAAGGATTTTTTTCCATGCTGGGAAATTGAGAAGAAGAAAGAAGTATAAAAGGATATGATGTGCTGGGAAACAAAAATGAACATGTATTGGAAACTCTTAGTTTATGGGGATATCATGATCTGAGCCCATTATGGCAACACCAATTCTCATTTGTTTGAGGAAAGAATAGAGGAGGAGGAACTTTTAAACATCAGGGTAGGGATAAACCTACAATTTTACAATGTCTTGAAGGGGCATTCAGACCAATGACTGCAAAAGAGAAGGGGCTGATACTACACATGCTCTGAGAAAGCAACCATCAGAAATGTGTCAGAAGTAATAGAACAGAGGTGGAGGTGCTGGAGCGATAGTAGGACTGGTAGGATGCTAGCCTTGCACAAGGCCTAGCCAGGCTAATTTCCTGGCATCCCATATGGTTCCCCTGAGCCCACAAGGAGTAATCCTTGAATGCAAAGACAGCAGTAAACGTTGAGCACTGCCGGGTGTGACCCAAACACTCACACTCACCCCAACACCAAAAAAAAAAAAAAAAATAGGACCAAAGAGATAGCACAAAGGTTATGACACTTGACTTGAATACACTCAACTCAGATATGATCCTAGACACAATATCCATTCCCCAGTAAGGACTAATCCTGTAGCAAAGAGCAAGAATAAACCCTGAGAATTGATCATCAAATGTGGTCCCCAAATAGACACACATATCATAGAAGGGTGAAAAGAAAGCAAATATGAGTCTAATTTTCTTTTTCTAATTTTTATTAAGGCACAGTGAGTTATAGTAATTATTAATAGGTTCATGCAGACTGTTCTAACACCACAGCCATCACCTGAGTGAGAGCTTCCTCCACCAGTGATCTGAGGACTACTCCCAGCCACTGTTGGGTTATACCTTATTTTACCTAAAACAAAGTTTAACCCTGGTTTCTTTGTACTTGTTTGTTTACAACTTGGTTTCACCCAAAATAAAGATTGTCTTATTTATAAACCTGGGTGTGTTTACTGCCCCACCCAGGGGTGATCTCTGTACTCAATAAAAAACAACAACAACAACAACAACAACAACAACAACAAGGGTAGTTCTGGCAAGCAGCAGGGGCTCCATATTAGGTAGAAAACTGCCAAACTACACATGTTTTTACCATTAGCCTGGTTTAGATTATTTCATGTGCACTCTGATTCAGACTCGTTCACCTGGGGCTGGATATCAGCAAGTGGGGTTTTGCAATCCACTACAACCCCCCCCCCCCACACACACACACATACACACTATCCCTGGATAAATTCAGTTTTATAAGCCAGTTCTTAGGTTGTTTTTCATCATCTGTTATGGCCTCACTAAGTTTCTTTATCACCCACATCAGAAAGAAAACATTCTGTACTTCTCTTTTATCCTGAAAAATTTCATTTAGCATAATATCCTCCAACTTTTAGTTTAAAAGTTTTTCTTTTAGTTGAATAGTAACTGTGTGCATTACATTTGTGGGGGGGCCCCACATCCAGCCATGCTCAGGCATTACTCCTGACTGTGCTCAGGGGTTTCTTGGTGGTGCTCAGGTGTCTATATGGGATACTGGGGAATAGAATTCAGGTCAGACACATGCAAGGGAAACCCGCTGTGCTCTGGCTCTAACCATTTGTTACATTTTTGAGCCACAACCTGATATGGCTCAAACACAGGGGAAAAAAAATCTTTTTTTCTTTTTGACTTTTTTGAGTTATAATTGGTTGTGCTCAGGATTTACTCTGGGCTTGTGTTTAAGGATCATTCCTAGTGGGGCCCAAGGAACCACATGTAGTGTCATGGATTAAACATGGGTCTGTTGTATACAAGGCAAAACTCCTTACCCATCGTATTAAATTCCCAACTCTGTTCCACAATTTCTAAATTAATTTATTCTTTCATGGACATGATTGTTTCCAGAGTTTGGCTATTGTAAATAGAATTGCAACGAACAGAGGTATAGTCTATTTTGAAATAGTCTTTTGAAATAGTAATTTTGGTCTCTTGTAGGTGCTGAGAAATGGAATTATTGTCTATCAAATGAAAATGAACATATTTTTTATCTTGGAAAATAAATATATTGTTTTCCAAAGTAGTTGAACCAGTCAACAGTTCCACCAACAGAGGATGAGGGTTCCTTTGCCCCATATGCCTGCCAGCAACTGGTATTTCTATTCTTTTAAATGGGCACCAGTCTCTTCTTAAGTGAGCTGATTCTTCATTGTTTATTTGATTTTGGTTTTCCTGATGATGATGACAGAGCCCTTTTTCAAATACCGAATAGTCATCTTATATCTTCTCAGAGGAAATATTTGTTCAACTCTCCTCCACATTTTACGATGAGGTTTTTGTTGTTGTCATCAATGTTGTTAAGTTTTATAAGTGCTTTATATATCTTGAATATTAACTCTTTGTCAGATGAATGGTGAACAATATTTTCTCCCAGTCTATAGTTTCTTTTTATTTTAGTCATCACTCTTTTGCAGCACATAAGTTCTTTAATTATGTCATTTCATTTATTTATTTATTTATTTGTATCTACTTGCTTGTCCAATTTAAAAAAAGGTTTTAAATACAATTCATGGAATCATGAAATCTAATTCATTTTAAGTTGACTTATGTGTTGTGTGAGATAGGGGCCTCAGTCTACTTATTTTACATGTGGCTGGCATTTGTTTAATGGCTTTTTTGGGGTTCTACATCATATTCCTAAATACTCTGTCAAAAATAAACTGTCCATATACCTGAAGGTCTGTCTCTGAACTCTCAGTATTATTCCACTGGCCTGAGTGTCTATCCTTATTCCAGTACCATAATCTTATTACTACAGCTTTAAAGTATAATTTAAAATTGGAGGAGGGAAAGCTTCTCATAGTGTTGCTTTGGCCATGGGGGGGGGCAGTTATAACTCTATATAAATTTTTTTGTTTGTTTTTTGGGGCCACACCCGTTTGATGCTCAGAGGTTACTACTGGCTAAGCGCTCAGAAACTGCCCCTGGCTTGGGAAGACCATAAGGACGCCAGGGGATCGAACCGCGGTCCTTCCTTGGCTAGCGCTTGCAAGGCAGACACCTTACCTCTAGCGCCACCTCTCCAGCCCCACTCCCTATAAATTTTAACAGCATTTGACCAATGTCTCTAAAGAAAAGCTGTCATGGGTAATTTTATAAGAGTTGTAATTTCGTCTGTATAGTGCTTTGGGAAAAGGATGGTCAGTTAGACTATAATAATAATCCTTATTCTTAAACAAAGGTTATGTTTCCATTTTCTGTATTTTCTCTATCTTTTAGCAGGAAGGCTAATATTTTTGTTTATTTTATTTATTTATTATTATTACTCTTTTTTTGACCACACATGGCAGCATTCAGGGCTTATTACTGGCTCTGTGCTCAGAAATCACTTTTAGCAGTGCATAAGGGAAATATGAAATGACAGGGATCGATTCTCAGTCAGCCGTGTGTAAAGAAAATGCCCTACCAGCTGTGCTATTGCTCTGACCCCCATAGTGAAGCTAATATTTTAAGCAAGAGACACTAAAAGGGGTCAATAACAATAGAAAGTGGTACGCTCCGAGAAAAGTCAGAGAGAAATCGACTGGGTTTGGCTAATGATAAGTGTGGCTGTAAAGGTACTTATATCTTGTGATCAATATGAATACATAAATGGGTAAAAGGGAAGGCATAGAGCATTATTTTGAAAACTCATAATTTCTGAAAGAGAAGTGTAGTAGATATATAGAGTGAGTCATCTTTTATAGAACTATCGGCAATAACCACCTATCATTTCATAAAGACTAGAGGTAGGTTTATAGTGCTCAATAAGCACATTCTTTATATAGAAAAACCTCTGGTTCAATTCGCAGCAATGCATGATCCAGAATGGCCTATCAGCAGTGACTCCCAAGCACCAAACCAGGAGTAGCTTCTGAACACCACCAGGTATGTCCACTTTCCCAAAATATCTGAAAGTGGTAACCATTTCAGAAATAGATAGTTCTTTAGTGATGTCATTAATGAACATATTTCATGATATTCCAAGAAGGACTGAATGCACCCTTTGAAAACCTTTTTAAATTTCTCTCCCTACTCTCAGCATCTACAATAGCAACACTTCCCAAATGAGATCATCAAAAAAGGGAAAGATTTCATTTTCCGTATTTGTATTTAAGAGGAAAATATTTCTCAGAAACTTCTGACCAGACTTTATTCTAGCTAGTATGCTTCACTAGCAACTCTGGGGAACTAGAAACAGCTTTGTAGAAATGGGCAGTAGAATTATGATTAGCATGATCGGCTTGATTTATGATGTATTCATGTGTCAGTTAATTGATAGGCTGATCAAATTCACAAGTTGTGAAAAGGAAAACAGATTGTGGATCTTGAGTGGGTAAGCAAGAGTGTCTGCCATGAGCATTGTTAGCAATGCATTGTTAAAATTTCCTTCCAGAGAATGGGAATTGGCAATTTTAGAAAAGATGTTAGTCCAAATAACTATTTCAAGACTACAGGATAGATTCCAGAGGACTATCACACATGCCTTGAGAGAAATGAATTAGGGAGCTGGAAAGATAGCAGCAGGTAAAGAACTTGCCTTGCAAGCAGCTAACCTGGGTCTAATCCCTGGCACTCCATATGGTCCCCTGAACACCACCAGGAGGAATCCCTAAGTGCAGACAGGAGTAAGCCCTGAGCACCAGCAGGTGTGGCTCAAAATAAAACATTTTTTAAAAAACTCTGGGGCACGAATTTAAATCCCTAGTATTCCACTTACGATTAGCATAATCCAGTCTGTTCTGTTTTGAGTATGGCAATGTGTGAAAACTTCAAAATGAGGCATAATTTCCCATTAGAATCACAATTAAAAATAGGTACAAGCTCTGTTGAGAATCATGATGACCCCAAAAGAGCACCAGAACCATAATTTGTGTTCCCCAACTGAAAAAAGCAAGCCCAAATGAACACTTATAAAAATAATACAACAAAGTAGTGCAAACTTCAGTAAGTACAACAGCCAAGTATAGAAGCACCACAATCTAATGTGTACATGTGGTGAGCACAACAGCAAAAGATATCGGAGCATCTCATAGACCCAGCATTTTGGCTCCTGGGAATATACCCTAGAGACCTAAAAAACATAATGCAGAAAACGCACCTGCATCCCTATGTTTATTGCAGTAACAGTCACAATAGCCATAATTTAGAAACAAGAACTAATAAGAAAATAAGAAACTTTAGAAACTAAGAACTAATAAGTGAATAAAAAAAACTATGTTATCTGTATAGTGCTTTGGAAAAAAATGATTATTTATACTATATTAAACCATGAGAAGAGGTTGTGTTTCTGTTTCTTTATGTTTTCTCTTTCTTATTCTTTTAGTAGTGAGAGTAATATTTTAATCAAGAGACACTGAATGGCTGAGCAGGATCAGTAGCAGTAACTCACAATGGAATATACAGCTATTAGGAAAAAATGAAGTAATGAGAGTTGCTTATATAGGGAGAGATATGGAGAATATTATGTTGAGTGAAAAAAGTCAGAGGGAGAGACATAGACACATGTCTATGATTGCATTCATTTATGAGATCTTAAGAAATAAATATAGTATGGTAATAATATCCAAAGATAATAGAGATAATAGCCAGGAGGAATAGTCTACAGTAGAAAGTTTGCCATAAAGAGGTGAGGGGTGCAGTTAAGACAGAAAAGAGACCACTATGACAATGATAGTTGGGAATGATCACTCTGGACAAGAACTGGGTGCTGAAAAAAGATAAAGTGATCTGAAGGTTACCCCTTCAGTTTTGCAAACCATAGAGCCTAAAAAGAAAAAAGGAAAAGGAGAGAGAAGGAGAAGTCTGCCATGAGGCAAATGTGAGAAATGAGTGGGAGAAAAATAGAACATTAGTAGCCAGAAATGTGCACTAATGAAAGGAAGGGTATTTTATGACTGAAACTCAATCATGAACCAGTTTGTAACTGTGTACCTCACAATACTTCAATTTAAAATTTGAAATAAATAAAATCAAGTCTTAACTCCTATAGGAAAGGTGCAAATTCTTTAACCTTAGAGACAATTTCTCAATGCAGTATAATATATTTGAGAGGCAACCTGTTACAATAAAAGAAAATGCAGGACTTTGTTGCATGTTAATAGAAAACTCTACTATACCCCTAAATATTCATATCTCAGAACAGAGCTCAAGATGTTCCCCATCTGTAAAAGGGAATATTACACCAGAGTTGTATCTCTGTGTTCAGTGACATAAGCAGTGAAGCTATACAGGTGGAATCTGGAAATACTCCACACACATATATACTCCATACACCCCTCCCACACAGTTCATCCCAAGCTCTGTGTTTCTTCACTTTTTAGTCAGCTCAGGGGACACCATTTGGAAATATGAAGAGTACTGCAGTTTACAACAAGTTAAGTATTTGCTAGAAGCAGAGGGGCAGAAAGGAGCAGAATATTCTGGGTCAAGTATCTACTGAGTACTACACATTTTCAGAAATTATCGCATTTAATGCTTTGCAAAGGCATTGTGTCTTCCTACAAATGAGGAAGATCTGAAAGCTTAAGGATTGTATCCATGGTCTCAGAGCAGGAAATAGTGTAAACCGCATTTACTATTTTCTTTTTCATTTTTTGCAGTGCCAGACAGCAAAGCCAGGGCCTCAGACTTGCAAGGATTTTGCTCTACTACCCCCATCTTGGAGCTCAGATTTGAACACAAGTCTCTATTTTTCAAGCACTTGTTCCTGCCACATCAAGACACTACCTCTTAGGTGATTGTTTACTCAGTCTTGCTTCCAGATAATTAATTTTGCAATAAAATATCCAAGGCATTTTTATGTGTCTTTAAAGTTAACCTGGCCTTGCAGTGTGTGGGAAGAATTAGGCAATGAATTAGGTTATTTTGTGAGTACACAGAGTTTCGGGATTAATTAAACATCTACAAATGAATTCTACCTGCTGGAAACTTGCTTTTCAAAAATGACATGCCATTAAAGTAGAAATATCATCTCTGAAATCAAAATGCCCAATACTAAAATGTGGATTGAAGAACATTTTTAATTAGTCAATTCTGAATTTTCTTTCATTGAGGAATTTAAAATGCCATTATGATTTTAGATCTAAATAAAATCACATGCAATTAAGAGTGTGATTTGAAAGAGAAAGGAGGCCAAAGGAAATCATATGGCCTGGGCTTGAAACAAAGAACTGATTACTAACACTTTACACAATTGACTTCATCACACATCTTATAAACTGTGTTTGCCAGAAGTCTGTGTAGTCCAAAACTATCTATGTCCTAGTCCCCAGAGATCTCTGTTGGAACACTGCTTTCTGGAGACCACACCAAGTCTGTGAATTGAGATTCTTGGAGAATGATTCCCCAGAATTGGCATTTTAATAGGAACCCTTATATTTTTTCTGTTAGACCCCAAAATTTATCAGAATATCCCAGAATAGCTTTAGTTCTCTAAAATGTAAAAAATCACGAAGAGTAACCATAATTATATATTTATTCCATGGAGACATAATCTTATTTTTAACATCTTAGAAATGTATACATAAAATATTTAGTTCTGCAATCTCAAATGGGTGGCATTCCACTTTCAACATGGAGAAAATGAAGTGTCAAGATTGTAAAAATACATAACATAAGAATACATATATAATATCTCCATCATTTATGACATGGCCTCCTTTTATATAGTTAGGAATCAACTACCTTGCACTAAGGAGTACAACAGTGAGCAATTATCAATTGACTGACTCGGGAGCTTTAGAGTATAAATTGAGCCACTTGACTAAACTCACCTTTGTATTAATAGTAAATTTTTTTATGGGGTGGAAGGAGGGGAAGAGAATGTTTCCTAAATTTGTAACTTCAGTTAGCTCCTTAGTTAGAAATAGTTGCCTTGACTCAGCTACTAATTGCATGTTCTCAGGACACTCGTTTGTTCTTTTGTACAATCTCCAGGAAAGGTAATTTGGGGGATAAATTACTTCCATTTCTTACTTCTAGTTAAAACCAGCCTTTAAATCTACTTTCTCCTTGTTATTCTGCTCTGGATATGCAAAATTAATTTTCTTGAAAGAATCCTCAGAGTTGAAACATCCTTAATGATTAGGCAAACACCACTCACTCATCTTCCCCTCAGCTCAGCAATCTTTTTTTACTCTGTTGCACCGGACTGGTCCCAAGTTTAAGGGTTCTCAGAAACCTGAGGGGAAGGTACAGAGAACAATGATTCGTGATTCATCAGCTTCAGGGATTATTGGAGTTTCTCCATCGGAGGAAGCTCTGAGAGTTGAATCACCTTGGAAACATAACAGCAGGCTCCCTGAATATTCGCTGGGGGGGGGGCGGGGGGGATGTGTGTGTGTGTGATTTTTTTTAAAGCACCATAAGAAGATAAGGTTTAGTTGCCCCAAATGTAAAGAGTCACGATTCACAGTTGTAACTGCCAGGGAAGTTTCTTTAGCCCGGAATTGTATTGTCAAGCCAACAAGTGACAAATAAGCATACTTTTGATAACCAGAGTGGTAGCTAAGAAAACACTAAAATATATCCCATCTCCATCTTTTTTTTCTTCTAAAAATGGAAGGGCTTTCACTTCTCAAACTCGTAAGACTATCGTTGCTACAGTTCCCCACAGAGTGTAAGGAACAGGAAATATAAGATACCAAGGCACCATGTCGTTTGGTTACTTTGGTAACCAGAAATCTGGATTTTGGAAAGGAAAAGGTGGAAGATACACTGATAGGAGACATTTTGCACCTTAAAATGGAAAGACTTGCTTTGATGCAAACGGTTATGGGTGTGTGTGGGAGGGGGCATAATTTGTCCCACACACATATAAATTGGAATTTATATCGTCTAAATCCTTAGTATATTGTCCGATAGAATGATCAAATGAATGAAACAGTGTATTTCTTATTCTATGGGATGAAAGAGCTAAATATTCCAATGCCTCCCCTTCTGTTATTTCCTTCCTATTAATTGAGATTCTCGGAGCCTCTAGTTTATGCCAGACATTGGGATTACAGAGATGAATGAAGCAATGTCCTATTTTATGAAGAGTCTCCGGAGATTGGGCAAGGAGCGGGAAAAGCAGAGAACCCGGCCCTCCCAGCAACCTGGACACATGTGGGGCCCACTGGGGTGTGAGTGCTGTCCTGGGGTTCTACCCGGTCAGGCCACAGACCCAGCGCCAGTTTCCCCTCTCCCATTTCCCAGTGCTGAAGACTCAAGTTCAACTCCGCTCCGCCGCTGCAGTCAGAGCCACCTGAGGCTCACCGGGGCACCGCGCCCCGTCTCTGCCCAAACCTGCCCTTCCACCCGCCCGTCGAGGTGCGCGATCCCCGGCGCCCGCTTACTTGGCCGCTGTCGCTCACTCCCAGGAGATGGTCTCGCAGCACCTGCATCGGGCAGGTCCAGGTGGAGTGAACGAACGTCCCTCGGAAGATGTGCCCTAGGGGCGGCGTGCGAGCGGCACACATGCCTGCAGGACAGCGCACCGTGGGCTCCGCGGACCTAAGCAGGGCGCACTGGGCTGGGATGCGGCGAGGTCTGGGGCGACGGCGGGAGGCTGCTGAGCGGGCACCGGCGGGCCTCGGCTCGGTCTTGCCCCTCTTCCCCGGGAGATCGCCTGCCCCCTGCAGACCGCGCCCAGGGGCTGGCTTCCTGCCTTCGAGATGCCAATAGGATTTCTCTCCTGGGAGTTAGCTCTTGGCTCCCGCGGGGTGTGGTCTCTCTCTCCTCCCCTACGTTGCTGATGTTTTAACTCTTTTGAGTTTCCCAAATCACCAGTCAGTAGTTGCAGTTCTTTTAATGCACGGCAATTGAGTTACCTGGCTGGGAAGCCGGCGATGAAGCAAAGAATGGGAATATTTAGGATGCCAGTCCCTGGACCTAAAATTTACTTTTGCTCCTTAAACTCTGCCACCTTTATTCAGTTGGCAGCCCTGGAGTTGCAATGCTTTCTCTGCCCTTTAAACTCTGGGCTTTTGGTGGCCAAACCCTGGACCTTTGCAACCTGTGGCACCATAATGAACTGGCACCAGAACAGGAACAGGGGAAAGGTCACTAGCCTAACCTTATCGACCAGTTTCATTTTCAGCTTTTGTGGCTGCAGATGTTGCTGGCACTTTTGGCTTTGAGGTCTGAAAGCACATCCTACAGAATATCTGAGCGACCTATCACTGGAAGTTAATCTGAACCCCAAAGACCCTTTCTTCAAAAACTTTAGGACTAATATTTGACCCCATGACCATTCACAACCAATTCCAATTTAAATTTGCTCATCCCCCAAACAAGTAACTCTACCAGTCTTTTCTCCAGTTGTTCTAGATAGGAACTGGGAAAAGGGCCTGGTGTGGTGAAGACAGTGAGGGAGAAGTAAGTACTTTATGGTTTGGGGTCTGATTTCAAGGTGGACTTTTGTGCATGGTGTTTGATGGAGGACCGCATTTGCTTTTTTGTGTGTGGCTGACCAGTTGTACCAATAGCACTCATTGAAGAGGCTTTCCTTGCTCCATTTTGGGTTTCTTGCCCCTTTATCAAAGATTAATTGATTGTATATCTGGGGGACATTCTCTGAATATTCGTCTATTCCATTGATCTGAGGGTGTGTCTTTATTCCAATACCATGCTGCTTTAATAACTATTGACTTGTAGTACAATTTAAAGTTGGGGAAAGTAATGCTTCCCATCTTCTTTTCCCTAAAGGTTGCTTTAGCTATTTGTGGTTGTTTGTGGTTCCAAATAAATTTTAGGAGTGTTTGATTCACTTCTTCAAAGAATATCATAGGTATCATTGGAGGAATTTCACTCAATCTGTACAGTGGTTTGGGGAGTAACTTGTCATCTTAATGATGTTAATCCTCCCAGTCTATGAACCAGGTATATATTCGCATTTCCTTGTGCCTCTTTTATTTCTTGAAGCAGTGTTTTATCATTTTATTTGTATAGGTCATTCACTACTTTAGTCAAATTGACCCCAAGGTATTTGAGTATCTGTGACACTATTTTAAATGGGATTTTTAATATCCATGTCTTCTCTATCACTATTTGTGTATAAGAACATTTTTGAATGTTAATACTGTAGCCTGCTACTTTGCTATATGAATGTATTCTTTCTAGAAAATTTTGATAAAGTCTTTAGGGTTTTCTAAATATAGTAACAAGTCATCTTCAAACAGTGAGAGCTTGATTTCTTTCTTTTCTATCTAGATGCTTCTGGTATCTTTTACTTGCCTAATTGCTATTGCAAGTATGTACAATACTATATTGATTGAATTGGAGTAGGGAGATGGGGGCAATCTTGCCTTGTGACAGATCTTAGGGGAAAAACTTTCAGCTTTTCCTCATTGAGTATAATATTTGCCATTGTTTTGTGGTAGATGGCCTTGACTATATTGAGAAAAGCTCCTTCCATTCACATCATGTTGAGTTTTTATTATAAATGCATGTTGAATGCTTTCTCTGCATTTATTGTTATGATCATATGGTTTTTATTTTTCTTTTGTTTTGTGTCATAGTGTTTCTGAAAATAGTCTATGATTACTCTATGAATCTCTGTAGTACCTGTAGTAGTCTTCTACTTTTCTTTTCTAATTTGATTTATTAAGTTGCTCTTTCTTCCTTTTTTTTTTTTTTTGTGAGTTTTGCTAGTGGTTTATCAATCTTGTTGTTTTTTTTTTCCAAGAATCAACTTTTGCTTTCATTGATTTTTTAAATTGTTCTTTGGTTTTCCACTTCATTAATTTCTACTCTACACTTTGTTATTTCCCTCTACCTGCATATTTTTGGTTCATTTTGATCACTTTCTAATTTACTTTTTCTTTTTCTTTTTTTGTTTTTGGGCTACACCCAGCTGTCTGCTCAGAAATAGCTCCTGGCAGGCACAGAGGACCACATGGGACACCGGGATTCGAACCAACCACCTTTGGTCCTGGATCGGCTGCTTGCAAGGCAAATGCCACTGTGCTATTTCTCCGGGCCCCACTTTCTAATTTTCTAAGTTGTGTCATTAAGTTACTTATGTAGGCCTCTTCTTCCCTCCTAATGTGTACTTGTAAAGTTATCATTAGTATTGCTTTTACTGTGTCCCACAAATTCTAGTAATTTGTTTCTTCATTTGCATTTGTTTGCAGGAATCTTTTGAGTTCCTCTTTGATTTCATCTCTGTCCCACTGATTGTCCAGTAGTGAATTGTTCAATTTTCAGGCATTTCTTCTGTATCCTTTTGTAGTTCACTTCTAATTTAAATGCCTTGTAATCTGAGAAGTTAGTTTGTACAATTTCTAACCTTTTGACTTTATTTGATGTATGTTTTATGGGCCAGCTTGTCGTCTATCCTGGAGAATGACTCATGTGCACTGGAGAAGAATGTGTATCCGGTTTTCTGGGGTGGAGAGCCCATTTCTTCCATTTCTCCCTTTTAGAGCTAGTATATTCTTCTTAAGTTTCATCCTGATTGATGTATCAAGGGGTGACATGGCAGTGTTGAGGTCTACCACTATAATTGAGTTGCTATAGATGTATTCTTTTATATTTATCAATAATTTTTAAAATATTTTGCTGATCCTTGGATGCATATATGTTTAGGAGTGTGATTCGTTCCTATTGTACATAAACCTTGGTTATTACAAAATGTCCACTTTTGTCCCTTATAATTTTCTTAAGTCTAAAGTTTGTGTCATCTGATATTAATATGGCCACTCCAGCTTTTTTAAGGGGATTATTTGCTTGAATGATTGTCCTCCAACCTTTGATTTTAAAAATATGATTTTTCTGACTATTTAGATGTGTTTCTTGTAGGCAGTTGAATGTTGGATTCAACTTTTTTGTGTCTCTTAACTAGTGCATGTAATCCATTGACATTGAGAGAGATAATTGTCATGATATTTAGTGTCATCTTTTTGTAGGTGTTTGGTGTGTCTGTGGTCTGTCTTGTCTTAAAGTAGATCTTTCAGTTTTTCTTGTAAGGCTGGTTTTGAGTCTGTAAAGTTTTTAAGCTGTTGTTTATCCATGAAGCTATATACTTCCTTCAAACCTGAAAGTGAGTCTGGTTGGGTGCAGTATTCTAGGGGAAGCATTCATTTCATTGAGTTTTGTCACCATGTTCCACCACTGCCTTCTGGCCTTGAGGGTTTCTTGTGACAGGTCTGCTGTAAATCATAATGATGCTCCTTTAAATGTAATATCCCTTTTTGATCTTGCTGCTCTCAGTATTCTATTCCTATCTATGGAATTTATCATTGTGACTAGGATGTGTCTTGGGGTGTTTTTCTTTGGATCTCTTTTAGCTGTTACTGTTAGGGCATGCAAGATTTTGTTTGCATGCAGTATTTATCTCTGGAAGTTTCTCTCCAATGATATCCTTGACTGTTGATCCTTCCTGGGGATTTTATTCCTGGGTCTCTGTGACTCCAATAATTTGTATGTTGTTTCTGTTGAGTTTATCAAAAACTTCTATTTTCTTTTTTTGTTTGTTTTGTCTTGTTTTGTTTCTCAGTTACACCCAGTGGCACACAGGGGTCACTCCTGGCTCTGAACTCAGAAATTTCTCCTGCCAGGCACAGGGAACCATATGGGGTACCAGAATACGAACCACCATTTGTCCTGAATAGGCTGAGTGCAAGACAAACACCCTACTGCCGCGCTATTTCTCCAGCCCCATCAAAGACTTCTATTTTCATCTGTTCACATTCTTTGAGAATCTTTCCATTGTCTGGTTAGTTTTTAACATTCTTTTTTATTCTCTTTTGTTGTATGGAGTTGTTATGGATCTCATTTTCCAGTTTACTGATTCAGTCCTCAGCTGCTGTTACTCTGTTGGAAACGCTTTCCAGTGAGGTTTTCATTTCATCTACCAAGTTTTTCAGTCCTGTTATTTCAGTTTGAAGTTTCCTGATTTCTGTTTTCATATCCTCTTGATTCTTATTTGTGGTTCATTTAGTTTGACCCATGGTTTCTTTGAGTTTTATGAGGATCCTCCATATTTCTTCTCAACTCCTTGTCTAAAAGATTAAATAGGTGGTTGGCACTTTTTAGTTCATGAGAGCTGCCATCTTCATTCTCTATGTATGGTGTTGTCTGCGTTTTTCCCCATTATTGCTCCTATTGTGTGATATTTTCTGATTATTGTGCTAGGGTTCATTGACTAGGAGATATCAGTGGCTGCTCTGCTTCACTCTGCAGCTAAGGTCCTCTGGATCTACCCTTCTTGGGTGGTTTCAGCTCACCTCTGATCACATGGCTCTCACAGATGTTTGGAGGCAGGGTTGTTGTTGTTTCCAAAAGCCACAGTGAATGGCTTCTATTTTAAAAGTCAATTAAAAGATGCACTTGTTTCCTAAAACAGATATAATTAACATTATTTTAAATATAAAGCAACTTAAACTTACAAAAATTAAAAATAATTAACCTATAAAATCTTACTGAAATATTAGATAGCTGCTGAAATAGAGGCATATATAACAATATGATAATTAAATGTGACAAATTTTTTTGGCCTTTTGGGCCACACCTGGCAGTGCTCAGGGGTTATTCCTGGCTTATCTGCTCAGAAATAGCTCCTGGCAGGCACAGGGGACCATATGGGATGCCGGGATTTGAACCAACCACCTTAGGTCCTGGATCAGCTGCTTGCAAGGCAAACATAGCTGTGCTATCTCTCTGCCCCTAAATGTGACAATTTTAATGTCATTTATACAGTGTTTAAATTGTCAAAGCCTATAAGCAAATAGATTAGCATTAAAAGGATATAGCTATTATTCTGTCGAGGTATTGGAATTTTTTTATGTTTATTGATATTGTCACAATTGGCATATGGGATGGATTAATAATCACTGTTTAGCTTTAAATAAAATTTGGTTTTAAACAGAAAAAATAGTCATAGACCTCCAGGTGACAAGGAATATTCCTAGGAGAATATAGAAGTATTCCTATGTTAATCTGTGGAACCTAATTCAGAACTTTGTGCTCAGCTCAACCATACTTAAAACCTTTTCTAACTGCTATACCTGCTATTACACAAGATCTCTTTATTATTTTTATAATTTCTTTATTTAAACACCGTGATTACAAACATAATTGTAGTTGGGTTTCAGTTATAACAAGAATACCCCCTTCACCATGCAACCTTGCCATCACCAATGCCCCCATCTCTTTCATCCCCCACTCCCGCCTGTGTTCGAGACAGGCTTTCTACATCCCTCACTCACTGACATTGTTATGATAGTTCTCAGTGTAATTATTTCTCTAACTGCACTCACCACTCTTTGTGGTGAGCTTCATATTTTGAGCCTGTCCTTCTGGCCCTCATCTCTGGGAATTATTTCAATGTCTTTAATTTTTCTTAAAACCCAGCACTGATTGTTCTTGTTCTTTGTGATGTCTAACACAATATCTTAAAGAGCTTGTGCTAAACTACTGCTCCATTCACAAAGAATTGCAAGGAAACCCACCCTGGCCCCCCACCTTCTGAGTATCACTTGGGAGACAAAAGAAAAGATGAAACGCTGATCTTCTTGCAATTTTGACTCCTGTCCTTGTTCTCAAGGTCACTGAGAATTTGAAGAAGAATACAAAGCTGTTATATTTAACTTTGAAACAACCTGAGTATATCTGAACCAGCTTACAATAACAGGTTTTATTCTGATCAGAGCAAAATTGGTATTTATTGTGCTTCTTTTTAAATATAAATTTTTTATTTAAGCACCACAATTGTAGTTGGGTTTCAGTCATAAACAGAACACCCCACTTCACCAGTGCAACATTCCCACACCAATGTCCCCCTCCCTCCTTCCCATCCTTTGCCTGTATTTAAGACAGGAATTTTACTACTACAGTTTTTTTTATGTTTAGTAAGCTGGTGGTTTTCTCTTTCTTTCTTAAAGGATAAGTGTTTAAAAAAATACAGTAGTAATGGTGTGAGAGTGGCAATCACCATTGTTTGCATAGGCCCAGCAGAATATGGGGAAAATGGGGAAAAAAGCCTTGGCCTAATTACAAGGAGACCTCACCCCTGAAGTTTTCTGGCATAAGACTGATTCTGGGCTCCAGGCATATCAAGCGTCCCAACCCCTGAGTCATTCTCTGTGGTCCTGGTGAAACTTTTTCACACATTAGCTGTTGTTGGTGTCAGGTTCCTGTAATTAAAGATTCTGGTTTCTGTGCATTTTCTTCATCGAAGTCAGGCTGATATGGAGCGTCCTCTAGTTTCTCTTCACCATTAGATGCAGAGAGACCTGCCCTGCAAGCAGGTTGTTGCTGTTTCTAAGTCATCTGTGTGTTAAGAGAGCACTCTTTGGAGTAAGTCAATGCCAGAGCAGGGTAGGGCCTTCCCTCATAGAGGTTTTCTTCCTGGTAATGTTATAGACAATTGTGGTTGTTTCCATAGATGATATCCATGGTTCAGGGGTTTATGGGCAATGCCCATTTTTCTGAGGCCTGAGCCACATCATTATGCCAATGTTCAGGGTCTAAGGCCTAACTGCATTACAAAATTTGTGTTTCCATCTCTATTAGGTAATAACTTGTTTGCATATGTAATGTTTATCTATTTTAATGTGCCTATGCAAAAGAGGAACAATGCCACAAGGTATTATTGGTGCATCTGGGGCCGAGAGAATAAGTCCAACATTCCCCGTAACTTGGTTCTAACATGAATTCTAAACAGAGAAACTCTTCTACCATAATTCCTTATTGAACAAATCCCAAAGTGGGGGGGGACAAGTAAAAACAGTGGACAAAATTGTTACTATATAAGAGGATATTCAAAAAAGAGTTGTAGATGTTAAGGGAATACATCTAAGATATAGAAAGGAGATACACAGTCTCCTTTTTTTCTTTGAAAATAGTCAGGGGGAGGGGGTAATTGAATTCAGGACATCACTTTGGTCTGTGATTTGGTCATCTGAAGCCTGCAAACGACTCCCAGAAGTCCTATATCAGGAAATGTCTTTGAGTGGGGGCTTCTCAGAAACTGAGTATGGTAGCAAGCACAGGTACACAGTAAAGGAAGGTAGAGGATAGGAGGCCACTGAGACTAGATTAATAGGAACAGAGTATTGGTTTCTTCTCAGACTGAGAGTCTAATTTTTCACTTTGGGATCTGGCTGGCAGCTGGCTTGAGTGAGGGTAATGATCTGCTTCATGAAAAGTGTAGAATCGAGGGTAAAAATTATTAAATGTGGGGTAATAGGCAGTGGGGGTGAGAGTAAGGACTAGAAATGAGCCTCTAAGGTGATGAGCCAATGGGGGAAGGAAAGCATACAACACAGACATTCTGTATATTGTACACCCTATAATATCCTATTAAACTATCTATACTTTACCCAGCACAGTTTGAGAATGGACACTGGTGGAAAGGAAAGTTGCCAGCGCCTTCCCCAAGACAGCCAGCCCTACTTGTGTGTGTGTACCCTGGAGTTCCGGGAGGAAGGAGAGGGAAGGCTGTTGATGGGGTAGCTGAACCCCATAGTCTCCCCTGAGCTTGACAAAAGGGCCTTCTGCCTGGATCCATACTATTCCCCATGCTGGCCAAGGCTTCCAGTTTCAGAGAGGAAGTTAGAAGCCTGCTGGAAGCCTGAAGTTTACCAGCCTGCCTCCACCCCACTCCTATTTATTGTGCTTCTAAAGTCTCAATAAAATTGTTCCTATTCTGTGTTTAAATTCATGTAGTATTGAAACTGGAATTTTATACCCATTCTCTGATATTTATTGCAATGGTCTGTTATCACTTTTCTCCATCAGAGACCTTCATTCACTTTTGCATCCCTAAAGCAAATCTATGTCCTTTAAAGCTATTGTATGTGAATTGAGTTTTGTTCTCACTTACCACTGCTTCTCTAAGGGACTCTTCCATATGGATGCCTCAAGCTCTGGATGCTTGTTCAGATTCTTCCTTGTTTGCACTATGCATCTGCTTTGTTTATGATCCTAAACAAACTGCCTTATGTTGCCTTACTCCATACCTCCCTCATTTTACTAGTCACTATATCCAGCTAAATTCTTCAGCTTCATTTCATCTCCCATCCCTGTCTGAGAAAACTTCCCTTTCTATTTCTATTCCTCTCTGTGTGTGTGTGTCTGTCTGTTTATCTCTCTTGTTATGCACTTTTCTGAAGGATCTTTTTTAGAAACAAACTCTCTTAGTATTTTCTTAATGCATTGTGTGGCCAATAAAAGGTAAACTTTCTAGAATTTTTTTAAATTTTATTTTATTGAAATCATTGTGATCCACAAAGTCCTTCATAGTTGAATTTCAGATATACAGTGAGTCAGGGCCATTCCCAACAGTGTCAACATTCCTCCACCAATGATCCCAGAGTGCTTCCTATACCACCACCCTTTGCCCCCTAGTGAGCCAATATAACAGGCCTATTTAAGTTCAGATTGTTAAAGTTTAGGTCTCTCAATTCTATTCTCTTTGGCTTGGATGTTTTTTTTACTTCACCAATGCACCTGAAATCACTTGACCCCTGGCCCCCATCCTTTTTTTTTTTTTAGTTTCTTTTTAATTTTATGGAAAAATGCAGAGATGATGATGATTATATTAATACATAATAAAATGTATATGTTTAGTGATGAGCAATTCTTTGGAATTAAACTAATGTAGAACTTGACCTCATTTATTTTTTCCTAATTTCACAATTTCCTCTATTATAGAGAGATAGAGACAGTATAAGTGGAAAAATATAGATTACACCCGTAGTTAGTCCTTCCCACTGCAAGATAGAATCTGACTATTTAAAAACATTCTTATATTTTGAGATTCAGAACAACACTTGAAATTAGGTTTTTAACTAGAAATAATCACACCTCAGATAAGCCTCATTGGCTTTAATACTGCACTGCTAACCCTATGAAGTAGGATAAAGCAATACTTTGACCATTTTGACTGTTTTAAGTATAGGAAAGCTGAGAGTTGTGTTAGGAGCTAAGATTTAGAATGAACTGTAACCTAAATGTTGAGGTTAGAATACGGTGTGCCTTTGCTTAGAAATAAAATTGCTTTGGTTTCTTTACTCTGCTTGTTTGAGAAATTTATCTACTATAAACCTGGCTTTGCTGTGAGCCTAAGTGTGGCCATGAGAGGCTGCAGTTTCAAAGTATAATGACTAGGCCCAGAATCATAGCTAGTTTCTGGAACCAGACCCTCAGGGTAAATGCCTGAAATACATCCATATAAGGCTAAACAGCATCTGACAAATGGCCAGATGACAACCACACCCTGGGTCTGCAGCAATGACCAGATGGCCAGATCACACTACACCTTGGGATCTGGCCTAGGTACTACTTTAAATTTGACATGTGAGCCACTTTCGGGGTCTTCATTTCTTAGGATATGTTGGATCCCAGCATGCTGGAATAAACTCCCTTGCATTTACATTACTGCCTGTTTTTCTGGTGATCCTTTGGGTGGCAGATCCTGAGTTCCAGACCTAACTCTGGAAAGAATGGAGAGGAGGGATCTGGTGAAGTTGTTATCAGACATTTTCTCCTTCCAGAAAACTTCAGCGTTTTTCATTCAGTATTTCCATGATTCACTTGGTCATTGCATTGTGGATTTTCATCTACAACTTACATATGGTGCATGCCTTTTTGATGGTTTCTGGTAACACAAATTTATCACCAAAGTGAGACACAAGAAAACAAACCTCAAAAAGAACAAGCCAGTTGAGCACAGGTCAGTGAAATGATGCTGTGAAACACACTCATGTCGTCTTGTGGCATAGTGGACCAGAAGGTTAAATGAGAATTCACTTTTCTCTATAATCTAGAAGGGAAGTTGTCATTGCACAGTGAAATAAATGCCAGCATATTTTATTTATTCTTTTCGTGTAGCTAAATCCATCAGTTTCCATGGTGCCCCATGTTCACCATGGAAACTCTGACAAGCTCGTTATGCTTTAAGGGGAGGATAAAAAAGACACACCAAAAACCTGATGAGAGAAATACATTTCTTTTAAAATTGTGTTCTTTTGAGTGGGAGACCATAATGGACACAAATTCATAATGATATCAATTTTCTAGTTCTTAAGTAAAAACAAAGGTTTGCATACTCATAAAATAAAAAGCTTTTAGTCACTCCCAACCACAGATTTCTTTATGTATCTATGTATCAGTAGTTATAAAAACTAACATGTCTCTTAGTCTTTAATTTCTGCATTTACTGGCAATAGAAGAATGATTCAGTCATCACTGGGCTAATTTTTATGAGAGTCTGGTTCTGCTCCTTATATCGTCCCTTCAATTATTCATTCAACAAATATTGTTTAGGTGTTTCCATTGTACATGCTGCGTGCAGAAGATATGACAATAAAATAATATTACCCTACCCATATACAACAAATGCTGCCTGTCATCTCTTAGCATTTTAAGAAGCTGGAATAGCTTCCATAAAGGTACCATGAGATTTTTGTAGCAAGACTGGCATATATACTTTATATAAAATTTTAGGTAATATGAATACAATAAATAGCACTAGGAAATGCTGAAATGGTTCACTGATAACAATGTACAGTTATGATCTTTATTTAATGTTTGTTTCAAAGTAGCTATTTTAATACTTTTAATATATATTTTAACTTTTTTATTTATAACATCATGATTTACCAGTCATTTCATGTACTAAATGTTCAAACTCCAATCCCACCACCAGTGTGACCATCTCCTCACAAGTTTCCCCAGTCATCCACCACCTTGGACTGTCTCCTTACAGGCACAAATTTACTTCATACTGTTTGTTACAATACAAAGGCAAATGGAATCATTAAAACTTGGATCAACAAGGGTTAACGTGAGATGATTATTACATCTCCCCATGGTGTTACTAAAGACAGTGACTAAGGATTTACTGGATTATGGTTGGTGGTTGTTGAGCCTCTGTATTATTGTTTGGGCTCACTGAGCTTGCTAAATTACTACTTAAATTTCATATCAAATTTCCTCATATATCACTGGGCTGACACTACTAGAAAATTTTGAGTTGTCCAGGATATGAAACAAAGTTGGTGGGTTGGCAATTTGATATGGTTAAGTTGTGGACCTGGGCCATTTCTAAGGGTGTAGGGTGTAGTGTTGGGTTGCTGTTGCTCATGTAGAAAAGAAACTCAGGACCTGAGTGATAGTACTGGGAGCAACTCAGGTTCAATCCCTGGCATCCCATAAGGTCTCTCAAGTCTGCTTGGAGCAATTCCTGAGCACAGCGCCAGATGTAACCCCTGAGTTACAGTCGGGTGTGTCCCACTCTTCAAAAAAAAAAAAAGAGTAAACTGCCTCCACCCCTTTAAAAAATGCTGTAGAGGTATCAGCCTGAACCAGACTACTGGGGAAGTATCTGTGGCCATATATTTGTGGGGGAGTTTAGTTGAAATGCTGGATTGTTTTTCTACTGGGATGATGGTAGGTATAGGCATAGGCTGCTGGGTTTTCCAGTGGTTGGGACAGAAGGGAGTGGCTGTCTCCACGGAACTCTATTCCAAAAATAGTCCCAGAGTTTTCAGGTCCATAGTCTGGTTTCATCTGAGAAAGTTATTTGAGAGTGCCGAATCCTAAACACTAGGTGAGCAGAAAAAGATTGCTCATATTATCTGAGTTCAGTTGTGGAGCTGGGGGCACTTCTGTTGTTCTGTTGGAGGGTGAAGAGTGTGGGCCTGATCTACTGGGTTCAGACAGAAAGGGGAATCTACTCACAACTTTTCTGAGAGAAGTGTAGAGGTCAGAGCCAAAATCAGACTATCTAATATGTTTATTTTTAAGTATTAAGCTTAAAGAAAAATGATACTCATATTTCACTTACTATATGTATTGCTATCATTAGCACACTTTCTAAGCACTTTTCTTAGAAAAGTTTAAATATAGTAAAGGAAAATGTGATTCTAGAGGTTACAGGGGAAAAAAAGAAAGCTAGATTAGAACTATCTTTCCTTTGCAGAACAGCAATTAACTAGAAAATTTTTGAAAAAAAAATATATTTTATATATTTTACCTGAAATTTATTTATTTATTTTTGGTTTGGGGGCCACACCCGATGGTTCTCAGGGGTTAGTCCTCGTTCTGAACTCAGAAATAACTCCTGGAAGACTTGGGAAACCATATGGGATGTCGGGGATCAAAACTAGGTCTGTCCCAGGTTGGCCATGTGCAAGGTAATTGCTCTACCATTGTGCTATCACTCCAGCCCATATTTTTTTTATTAATTTAATTTTTTTTTATTTTTAATTATGAGAACAAGGATGCAAAGAAAGAGGACAAGGTAAAGTTACAGTGGGAGGACAATACATAACATAATTCTCAGAAGTCCCCTTGCTGATATCCCAACTTTGAAATTTCATCCAAAGAACATTAAGATTGTAACACACTATAATATTTCTTAACAGCACACAAGGCAATCTAAAGCCATAAAACTTACATAACTCCTTAAACATTACAGGCATAGCATTTTTTTTACATTTCCATATTCATGCATATTAGCTTAAGTTAACCTCAAATCTTAACTGGGTTCTTTTTAAGGATTAGAGTCAAAGGAGCACAGTAAAAATGGTGTTTGAGTGGCAATTGTTCTTTGCATAGGCCCACCAAAATATGAGGGACATGGAAAGAAATAACCTTGGCCTAAATACAAAAAGACCCGACCCCTGAAGTTTCCTGGCACAAGACCAACTCTAGGCTCCAGGCACGCTAGATCGTCCAATCCAAGACATTGTCTGTAGTGCCAACACACTTATATTTTTCACACAGTCTCTGTTGTTCGTATCAAGCTTCTGTATTAACGATCCTGGTATCTGTATATCCAACATCAATCCAAGACATTGTCTGTAGTGCCAGCACACTTATATTTTTCACACAGTCTCTGTTGTTGGTATCAAGCTTCTGTATTAAAGATCCTGGTATCTGTATATCCAACATTGAAGTCAGGATGTGGAGCGTCCTCTGGTTTCACCTCACAATCAAAGGGCAATGCAGGGAGCCCTGTCCTGTAAGCAAGTCGTTGTTGTTGTTAAGTCTTCTCAGTGTTAATGGAAGTCTCTTTTGAGCAGGACAATGTCTGAGCAGTGTAGAGTCTTCCTTGGTAGAGGATTGCTTCCAGGTGATGCTATAGACCAGCCTGGATGTTTTGTGGATGGCTTCCCTGGTTCAGGGAAATGCCCTTTCTTCTGAGGTCTGTGCCAGGTCGTTATGTCAATGTTCAGGGTGTAAGGTCCCTTTGCACTATAAGATTTGTCTGTACCGATCTCTATTAGATAGGATCTTATTTATCTGTATACTATTTGCCCATTTTAATGTGCCTATGCAAAAAAGGAGCAATGCCACGTGGTGTTCTTGGCGCATATGGGGGTGATAAGAACAATTATGGTTCAATCATAAGCATTAATCTGGGGGACTCTTTCTCTAAGATTCCTTGTTAAACAGCTCAAAGAGAGAAGATGAAAAGTGGTTAGAATCGTCACTATATAAGACAACATTTAGTAAGAATTATAGCTGTCAGAGAAAAAACATAAAATATTCTAAAGAAATACGTGTCCATTTTATGTATCTTGAAACAGTTTGGGGTTGTTACACACAATACAGGGCTTTGGTCTGTGATAAGGCTTGTACACTACTGATTAAAAAGAGTAATGTAGATTAGAGATGTTTGGGGGGGATAGAGAGTAAAGGAATAAAAAAGAGCTTTGTAGGGATGTGGGAAAGGGCACAATACAAAATAAAGATTCTGTATACGTAAAACGTAACATAACAGTAAGGAATACTCTTAATATATGAAGTACGCGCGGGGGCTGTAGTTTTTGGATGCATAGGAAGGGATTTCTCCCCCCACCCCCCAGGGCCCGATTAACCAGGCGTGGCCCTGAAGACCCACCAGGTTTGGGGGGATCTTGGTCCCCTGGACTAGTTCAGCCCAGGGGGCCTGTGGCTAGCTGTCCTTCCAGCCCATATTTTACCTGAAATTTAATGATAATAAGAAGGCCTTAAAAGGGGCTTGAGTTTCGCTTTTAATTTGGTTTTTTGCCTGGTCCAGGAAAAAACATTCTGTTTTCAAAATGTCCTCTTCCATGATATAAACTGTTTCCATCATCTATTTATACTGCTGGTCCTGAGAATCAGCTACAACCTTGCCAGAAATTATCCATGCCACTTTCCCACTCTAATACCAAGCTTAGAGTAAAGTTTTGGACCTGATATTACTTTTCTTTTACTTTTCTGCCCTTATACAAATTATAAATATCTTACATTTATAATTCCAAGAATACAAATATTTATAGTTTCTTTTAATTCTTTTTTAAGGCATCCCACACCCAGTAATGTTCAGGGATTCTCCTGGCTCTATATTCAAGTATCAGTCCCGATAGTGTTCTAGGACTATATATGGTGCCAGGGATTAAAAGCTCATGAGCCATATGAAGCTTACCACAAAGAGTGGTGAATTCAGTTAGAGAAATAACCACACTGACAACTACCATGACAATGGTAGTGAGCGGGAGAAATAGAATTCTTGGCTTGAATACAGGCAAGGGGTTGGGGAGGAGGGAGATGGAGGGCATTGGTGGTGGCAGTGTTGCAATAGTGAAGGGAGTAATATTTTTATATAAATAACTAAAACCCAACTACAAACATGCTTATGATCATGATGCTTAAAGATATTTATTAAAAAAGAAATAAAATATAAAAGCTTGTGGGCCATGCCAAGCAAGAAGATCCTCAAACACTGTACTCCCTCTTGTTCTTATCTCTTCTCTCTCTTTGTCTCTCTCTGTCTTCTCTATCTCTGTCTCTCTTTCTCTCTCTCTATCTCTCTCTGTGACCCTCTCTATAGAATCTTATTTCAGCTTGGCCCCTACCAGTAATACTTTGAGAAAGCCATTAAATTTCTTTTGGCTTTGGTTTCTTCATCTATAAAGTAAAGTGACATATTATCAGTGGTCCCATACTTCTTCATTCTTAATAACTCATTATAAATTCTCCTGTTTAGACTCTAAGTTTTAATATAACTTCCAAGAAGACAAGATAGGTTTTCAACATAAATGTTGTTGAATAAACTATTTCCTTGCTTTTCAATAATTAAAAAAATGAATATCAAACAGAACTTCTGATCAACATGAACTACATAATATTATTCTGAATTAATATAATTTAAAACAGGGGCCAGAGCAGTGGCACAAGCAGTAGGGTGTTTGCCTTGCACTCACCAACCTAAGACTGACCATGGTTCGATCCCCCAGTGTCCCATATGGTCCCCCATGCCATGAGCAATATATGAGTACAGAGCCAGGGGTAACCCCTGAGCATCACCAGGTGTGGGTCCCCCCCCCAAAAAAGGCAAAAAAAAACCCAGGAGCAAATTTAATGTTTCATTAAACGGAGTAGGTAGACTGTTTGCCTCGCACAGGCCAATCCCGGTTCCACTGCTGTCATCCCATATGATCTTCCTGGCCTGGCCGGAATGATTTCTGAATGCAAAGCAGAAATAACATCTAAGTGCCACCAGGTGTGGCCCCAAACCAAAATTCAATTTTCATGTAGTTGGATAATTAATTTTATTTTGTCTTGTTTTTTGCTTGTTTTGTTTATAGCAGGGTTTACCCCTGCCCTGCACTCAGGAATTTCTACTAGTGGACTTGGGGAACAGTATGGAATACCAGGGATTGAATTGAAGTCATCTGTATGCAAGTTAAGTGCCCTAGCTGTTCTGGTCCCTGAAAAATTCATTTACTTGACTTTGTAAAATGTTAAAAAGAGCTTACAAAGTGTAGTTTTAAATTTTGAATGGGGGCTATAGAAAATAGTACAGTGCATAGGGTGCTTGCCTTGTGTGTGGTTGACCCTCTTTAGATCCCAGCACTTCATATTATCCCAGAAGCTTTTCAGGAGTGATCCCTAAGGGTAGTACCAGAAATAAGCCTTCAGCAGAGCCAGGTGTGTCACCTCAATAATTAAATAAATAAGTATATAAAAATATGATAGATAGGGGCCAGAGCGGTGGTGCAGTGGTAAGGCATTTGTCTTGCACATGGCTAACCCAGGACAGACCTTGGTTTGATCCCTCAAGTTCCATATGGTCCCCCGAGCCAGGAGTGATTTCTGAGCATATAGTCAGGAGTAACTCTCTAGAGTTACTCCACCAGGTGTGCCCAAAAATAAAAACAAAAACAAAAGATAGAGAGATTTATTGAATGTTCCTCCAAAGTGGGGGATAGCTCAAAGGGCTAAAGCATATGCTTTATATGTGAGATTCCTATCTTAGAGTTCTGGCTCAGCATATTCCCCAGAGCACCACCTGGAAAAATAACTTATCCTAAGTATTCTGTGGTTCTATACTAAGAAATATTAAAGTAGTAGAGGAGGATTGCTTTACATATCTTGGAAAAATAATTTTTTTTCTTTTTTTGCCTGAACTAAAACATTTGTCCAATGCACCTGCATTGACAACTAAGACATAGAAAATGATGTAAATTCTACTTAAACATCATATCTTGAGATCAGGCAAAAAGGTTGATTTTTCTCCTGGATGTAAATATGCAGATTAAGAGGCTTGAGTTGACAATGATTTGAAATTTTGGTAGACACTAGAGCCAGCTTATGTTAAAGGATACACTCAGAATTATTGCATGTTGAGGCCATGTTCCTAGAATTTCTACAAAATAGATCTCTAGCTGAAAATCATATAATGTCACATTTAGAGAATTCATACAATTAAACCTATTTTAATATATGTATATTTCATATTAAAATTAATTACTAACTGCAACCCAAATTAAGTGATAAATAAATGATATTTTCTTTTGGGGGGAAGCCGCATCCAGTGGCATTCAGGAGTTACTTCTGGCTCTGTGTTCAGAAATCGCTCTGGCAGGATTGGGGACCACCTGGGATGCTGGGAATCGAACCCAGGTCCGTCCTGAGTCCGTCACATGCAAGGCAAATGCCCTACTGCTGTGCTATCTCTCTAGCCTCAAGAAATGATATTCTTAAAGATAAACAGATCTAAAGTATTCTTATAATGTTAATATGTAAATTTAAGCTTACATAGAAGACTAGACTTAAATGTAAAAATTCTTTCCTCTGATAAATTTCTAAAGAGATGATTTTTAATTTTAAGCATAAATCAAGGAATTCACCACATAGGGAAAATGCTGTAATATAGAATATAAAAGTCACTAGTTATGTTTGTGACAAAAATTTAGCTCTAGTGAGACAAAATGTATCTGAGATACAGTTTTTGTTGTACTCTTTATAAATTTGTTCTGACTTTTGTTTGTTTGCTTTTGAGTTTTGGGCAACAATGGGCAATGGCTTTGTATTCAGATATCACTCTTTTCAGGCTTATATGAAATGTCAGGGGTCAAATCTACTTTTCTTGAATGAAAGGCAAGGGTCCTAATCACTGTGCTGTCATTTTAGCCTCAAGTGTGATTTTTTTTCAAAATTCTTTTTGATTGGCACATTGGTTCTATATGTTGTTTTAATATTATATAAAGTATATTGTCCTAGTATTGGAGGTGAGATCTTTCTTGGCATGGCGCTTTCATTCTGCATGAACTATAAATATTAGATCAATTAGTGTTACATTATCCATGTTAGAATCCTCAATCAGATTTACTCATTCTCCCTAGTTGAGCATTTTATAAGTAGACATAAATACTACACAATGCATGCATGTCGGGCAATGTCTAGATGATTGATTAATGTTAATGCACTTCTTCACTACTCTTATTAACTTTCTTCACTTCACCCCCTAATAAATTTCCTTACATGTTCAGTGCCTCCACCCAGGAGCCTGATGTAGTTGTGTGCATGTGAGCTGTGGAATTACATCAATATGAGATAAAATTTCAACTTCATTTCAAATAACTTTCTAACAACTCTGATATCCAGTTATTGCAGGTTTCTTTAAATATGATCTATAGGGGGGCTGGAGTAGTAACACAGCATTAGGGCATTTGTCTGGCACATGGCTGACCCAGGACAGACACTGGTTCCATCCCTTACATCACATGTGGTACCTCGAGCCAGGAGCCATTTCTTTTTTTAAAAAAATACCTTTATTTAAGCACATGATTACAAACATGATTGTAATTGGGTTTTACCCCCCTTCAGTAGTGCAACATTCCCACTACCAGTACCTCTAAACTCTTTCCTTCCCTCCCCCCTGCCTGTATTCGAGACAGGCATTCTACTTCACTTATTAACATTGTCATGATAGTTTCTCTAACCACGCTCATTTGTGGTGAGCTTCATATCATGGGCCAGTGCTTCCAGCCTTCATCTCTACTGTCCCTGGGCATTATTACAATAGTGTCTTTTATTTTTCTTAAAACACATAGATGAGTGAGACTATTCTGTGTCTATCTCTATCCCGCTGACATTTCACCCAGCATAAGAGTCTCCATGTCCATTTATGTATAGAAAAATTTTATGATTTCATCTCTACTGATGGCTGCGTAATTTTCCATTGTGTATGTGTACCACAGTTTCTTTAGCCATTCATCTGTTGAAGGGCATCTTGGTTCTTTCCTGATGCTAACTATTGTAAATAGTGCTGCAATGAATATAGTTTGAGGAAGGCATTTTTGTATTGTAATTTTCTGTTCCTAGGGTATATCTCTTGAAGTAGTATAGCTGGATCATATGGAAGATCAATTTCCAGTTTTTGGAGGAATCTTCATATTGTTTTGCATAAAGACTGGACTAGAAAGCATTTCCACCAGCAGTGAATGAGATTGCCTTTCTCTCCACATCCCAGACACCACTGATTGTTCTTGTTCTTTGTGATGTGTGCCAGTCTCTGTGGCATGAGATTGTATGACATTGTTGTTTGATTTGCATCTCCCTTATGATTAGTGATATGGAGCATTTTTTTTAATATGGAGCATTTTTAATGTGTCTTTTGAACATTTGTGTTTCTTGTTTGAGAAATTGTTCATTTATTCTCCCCATTTTTATGGGGTTAGATGTTTGGTTTAGTTCTGTCAGTAACTTGTATATCTTAGATAATAATTTCTTATTTGATGAGCATTGGGTGAATAGTTTCTCCCATTCTGTGAGTGGCTTTTGTATCCTAGTCACTATTTCCTTTGAGGTGCAAAAGCTTCTGAGCTTAATATAGTCTAATTTGTTTATATGGGATTGGCAATACTTCCTCTTGAAAGGTTTGAAAGAATTCGTTAGTGAATCCTTGGCTTTTATTTATGGAAAGACTTTTGATTACCATTTAATTTCCTCAGTAGTGATGTATCTGTTTATATATGCTGGTTTAACTGTGGAAGATTATAAGAGTCCAAGAATTTATCCATTTCTTCCAGGTTCTCATGTTTTGTGACATAGAGTTTCTCAAAGAAGTCTCTAGTTACCCTTTGAATCTCTGCAGTATTTGTAGTGATCTCCCCCATTTTCATTTTTTATCTGGTATATTAAATTTCTTTTTCTCCTTTTCTTTGTAAGTTTTGCTATCTGTTTATCAGTCTTGTTTATTTTTCCAAAGAACCAACTTTTGCTTTTGTTGATCTTTCAGATTATTATTTTGGATTTCCATTTTATTGATTTTTGCTCTAAGTTTTGTTGTTTCCTTCTGCTACATATTTTTGGTTCCTTTAGTTGATCGTTTTCTAATTTTATAAGCTGTATGATTAAGATGTTTGTGTAGGCTTATTCTTCCTGATGTATGCTTGCAAAGCTCTAAATTTTCTTCTTACTGCATTTGCTGTATCCCATAAATTCTGATAATCTGTGTCTTCCTTGGCATTTGTTTCCAGGAAGGTTTTGATTTCCTCTTTGATTTTATCTCTGATCCTCTGGTTGTTCAGTTGTGTGCTTTTAAATTACCAAGAGTTAGGGTTTTTCTTCTGTGTCCCTTTGTAGTACACTTCTGATTTTAATGTCTTGTGATCTAAGAAGGTATTCTGTACAATTACTATTCTCTTGACTTTATGGAGATATGTTTTATGGGCCAGCATGTGGTTTATCCTAAAGAATGACCATGGTCATTGGAGAAGACTGTGTATCTAGTTTTCTGGAGAAAGAGAGAGAAAGAGAGAGAGAGAGAGAGAGAGAGAGAGAGAGAGAGAGAAAGAGAGAGAGAAAGAGAGAGAGAAAGAGAGAGAGGAGTTTCCTTGAATGATTGTCCTTTAACTTTGATTTTGAGTCTATGTTTGTTGTGACTATTTAGATGTTTCTCCTGTAGGCAGCAGAATGTTGGATTAAGCTTTTTCATTCGTGTGCTCCTCTGTGTCTCTTAACTGGTGCATGTAATCTGTTGAGAGAGATCATTGCCATGGGATTTAGTGTCATTCATTATGTAGGAGTTTGATGTGTCTGTGGTCTGTCTTGTATTAAAGTAAGCCTTTCAGTTTTTCTTGTAAAGCTGGTATTGTGTCTGTAAAGTTTCTGAGCTGTTGTTTATCCATGAAGCCATGTGTACTTCCTTTAAACCTGAAAGTGAGTCTGGCTGGGTGCAGTATTCTAGGCGAAGCATTCATTTGATTGAGTTTTGTCTCTATATCCCACCACTGCCTTCTGGCCTTGAGAGTTTCTTATGACAGGTCTTCTGTAAATCTTACAGATGCTCCTTTGAATGTAATTTCTCTTTTTTATCTTGCTGCTTTCAGTATTCTATCGCTATTTATGGAATTTGTCATTGTGACTAGGCTGTGTCTTAGGGTGCTTTTCCTTGGGTCTCTTTTAGCTGGTACTCTTTGGGCATGCAGGATTTGGTTGCATGCAGTCTTTAGCTCTGGGAATTTCTATCCAATGTTGTCCTTGACTGTTGATTCTTCCTGAGGGTTTTTTCCCCCTGGATCTCTGGGACTCCAATAATTTGTATGTTGTTTTGTTGAATTTATCAAAGACTTCTATTTTTACCTGTTCACATTCTTTGAGAATTTTTTCCATTGTCTGATCATTTGATTTAAAGCTTTTCCAGTTTCTGTCGTAATATGAAATTGTTATGCATCTCAAATTCCAGCTCACTGATTCTATCCTCAACTGCTGTTACTCTGCTGGAGAGGCTTTCCATTAAGGTTTCCATTTTGTCTACTGAGTATTTTAGACCTGTTATTTCAGTTTGGAGTTTTCTGATTTCTATCTTCATGTTCTCTTAATTCATATTTGTGTTCCGTTCAATTCGATCCATGCTTTCTCTGAGTTAAAAGTGCTTCTTTAAAGACAAGACATACTTCTTTTTTTTTGGTTTTTGGGTCACACCCAGCAGTGCTCAGGGGTTACTCCTGGCTCTACACTCAGAAATTGCCCCTGGCAGGCACATGGGACCATATGAGATGCCGAGATTCGGACCACCGTCCTTCTGCATGGAAGGCAAACGCCTTACCTCCATGCTATCTCGCTCGCCAGCCCCAAGACAAACTTGTTAGCACTTTGCCTTGAATATGTCATTCACTTGTGTTTATGGCTACCTTAAACTGTTTCATTAGCAATCAGGTATGTTATTTACACACTGAATTTAGAGTTCTTTTCTAGCCTAATAGTATCGATCTGAAACAAATGTAATTGATCTGAGTTTAAACAAAGGCTTTACATTTTCCTTAATGATGATCTTTGTTCCTTTTTAATCTATATATTACTTATTTCACAGAGTCTTAAGCCATTCACAAATGTATGTGTCAAATTAATTAATGAGACATTTCTGAAAGTGACAAATAGGACAGGGTTTGGGACAGAGCCCAGTGACTCATCTTTGGAACCTCTCCTAATTAGACTTTGATCATATTAATATTACAATTTAAAGCAATTTAAAATGTGTTTAACTCTGAATTTTTCAAATGGCAAAATAATTAACAGGATATTTCTATATATATCTTTGAAATATTTTATGAAATATTATCTGTTCTGCTGCTAAGGACATGGTTTGCTTTCATTCTTGCTGCTTGAAATGAAATATTTTACCTTTGAATTGTAAGAATATATTATTACTGTGAAAAATGATTATGTTTGCATTTCATTCATGTGATCTCATCCATAATAGATTTTATTATGTTCATTCAGACATTAAATGGAAGTTGATGAGGAAAGAGATACTGTGTTTTACATCTTTGCAGCTACAGTACATAGTAAACCACCCTAATATGTCCTTGAATGAAAATAGGAAAGCACAATGATTAAAAGTTGGATGTTCAGAACCAGACAAAGCTGCTTTTGAATCCTAGCTCTGTTTCTTATGTTAGTTTCATCTTAAATCCTACTTTCTCAAAATATAAATACAGATATCTACTATAAACTTTAATATTAGAAGTAAGTGAAAAGGGCATGCATACAATTCTTAGTACATTATTGGAACATAAAAGTACTCACGTTTTTGTTGCTATTATTTATTTATTTATTTATTTATTTATTTTTTGTTTTTTTGGGCCACACCCATTTGATGCTCAGGAGTTACTCCTGGCTAAGCGCTCAGAAATCGCCCTGGCTTGGGGGGACCATATGGGATGCCGGGGGATTGAACCTCAGTCCTGATCCTTGGCTAGCGCTGGCAAGGCAGACACCTTACCTCTAGTGCCACCTCACCGGCTATTTTTTATTTGTTATCATGTGATTATTTTTTGTTGACTAAGATGAAAAATACAAAGAGAAACAGATATACATAAACCCATATTTTATATATAGATATAAATTTTTTTTACTCAGAATCAGAAACATAGCCCAAAACAGAAGTGCATACATATTTTGCAAGCAGGAGGCCTAGATTTTTATCAGAACACCATGATGAGTGACCCCAAATAGAGAGAGCTGAAGTAGCACCTGAGCATCTGGAGCAGTAAGGCCTCTCTAGTCTAGAATGGACAGCAGTTCAATTCCCCTGGGTCCCATATGGTCCCCGAAGCCAGGAGCAATTTCTGAGCACATAGCCAGGAGTGACCCCTGCACGTCACCGGGTGTGGCCCAAAATAAACCAAAAAAAATCAAAAAATCAAACCAGCAAAATACACAGTAATTTTTCCAATTAGTAGTTAAGGTGTGGATATTAATGCAGAAAAGTATTTCAAAACTGGGTTAGATACCCTGTATTTTGTAGGCAGTTTCCCTAAATGGTAGAATACTATGGTTCTAAGAGAAGGGTTGTGAAATAACAGTCTTGAATTATTGCAAACAGGTGAATGGGACCTGCATCAACCACATTAAGTACCAGTTATCTCCAAATAAAATGTTTTTCAACCTTTTCCTGACTTCAGCTCCTTTCCCCTTTTATTCTTGTTTTCATCCTGTGCCTTCCCATCTTACTAGTACCCCGCTAGTCTCATCTGTGGCTGCTCTGTTTACGTGTTTTACCCATGTGCGCTTTCTCTTGGAATATACTGGTGCCTTCAGAGACCATTTCTCTTATTGATAAATTCTGAAGATGTGTTCAGCTCTACAATAGCAACAGCAGAATTGCTACCCACAAAACTGTCAACCAGAAGTTCCTCTACTTCCTGATACACTGCTTAAGTATTTTTCTGTTTTGATTTGCTTTGATTTGCTTTGCTTTGAGGTTGCACAAGTATTTATTTAGTTCTATGCTGTCGAATATAAATCAATTCTACCCCCAACAGATCTTCTAAGAGAATTTATGCTTGTTTACAATCCCATAACAACCAGTGTCTTCCTCAAGTATATCATGTTTTATGGAAATCTCCACAAGTATGAATTTGGTCTCTCAGTCATTGAGGGAGGTAGGAAAGATAGGCATAGTACTTTATATTACAGAGAAAAAATGAAGTAAAACATTAAATACTAGGTCCAAAATCATAACAATGTTTCTCAAAAGCCTCAGTCATTTTGAGTCAAGTTCAAGACTTATTACGTCAACCTATCATTGTTTGTCTGTCTTTGGATCACATATAGCTGCACTCAGGGGTTACTCCTGGCTCTGCATTTAAAAATTACTCTTGGCAGGCTCAGAGGACCATATGGGATGCCAGGGAATGAATTTTGGGTCAGCAAAGCAAACTCCCTATCAGCTCTGCTATCACTCAGCCCCAATCATCCTCTCTTGTCTTTGACTTGAGCAAAATATTTTAGGAAAAGTTTAGCTTTTGGCCTGAAGAGCTCCTGCCTTAGAAACTTGAGAAAGGAAGGAAGGAAGGAAGGAAGGAAGGAAGGAAGGAAGGAAGGAAGGAAGGAAGGAAGGAAGGAAGGAAGGAAGGAAGGAAGGAAGGAAGGAAGGAAGGAAGGAAGGAAGGAAGGAAGGAAGGAAGGAAGGAAGGAAGGAAGGAAGGAAGGAAGGAAGAAGGGAGGGAAGGGAGAGAGGGAGGGAAGGGAGAGAGGGAGGGAAGGGAGAGAGGGAGGGAAGGAACGGAGAGAGGGAGGGTGAGAGGAAGGGAGAGAGGGAGGGAGGGAGGAAGGATGGAAGAGAGGAAGAGAAAAAAGGAAAGGAAAGTAAAAGAGAGGGAGGAAAGGGAGGGAGGAAAGAGAGAAGAAATGTTTTTTATCTTTTTTTGTTGTATTTTTGGGTCATACCTGGCGGCACTCGGGTTACTCCTGGCTCTGCATTCAGAAATCACTCCTGGCATGGGGGACCATATGGGATGCCAGGAACCAGCATCTGCCCTGGCTCAGCTGCGTGCAAGGCAAACACACTACGAATGTGCTATCTCTCCAGGCCGTTTGTATCTTGAACTTTGAACTAGACCAATAGTATACTTTTCAGGGTCTTTGGGACCCATTCACAGAGTTGCATGGTGTTTTAGTGCAGTGGAATCTAGCATTATTTGGGAACGTATTCCTGGAAAACTAGTTTATGTAAGATCCAAAGCAAAATGAACATGTATTATCTCTATGGAATATGAGGCTAGATTTCAAACTTCTTGGGGTTTAAAAACTTTATATTAAGTGCTCACTTCCACAGCACATATATTAAAACTAGAATAGTATAGACAAAATACACATTATATCCAGGAACAAATGTCCGTGTGGTATAAGGTGCATTGATGAGCCTAAAAGCTAGCATTCCCAATGTGGTTTTCTAAAGAACAATGTTCATACAGGGCATAAGCAATGTCATGGGGTATTAAATTATTTTTCAAATTTCTTGGAAATATCAAGTTTTACTTAATTTAGTGATGAAAATGTTTAGGTGTTAGATAGGGGTTAAAAGTGGCTCCTTTGAAGACTTGAGTATTGAGAGCACATCATCTAATAGGCAGTTGCAATAAAACCCTTGACCTGACTGTAAAGAAAAAATGATGTCCAAGGAGAAATAGTTTTGTAAAATAACAAATTAATTGCTAGAGATCACAAATTAGAGTAAGTAACATAAATTGAATCAAGGAAAGAGAAATCTCAATATTAATTTCTAAGAAAAATTTCTTGTTTCCAGAGATGTCTAGTTATCTGAAATTTGTTATCACACTGGAGAACCTACCTGCTTCCATGTCTTATTCTATTACATGTAATTCTTAACAATGCTAGACTATCTCATAATCGAATAAGACTATAAAGGACTGACTTGCCTGAGTGATCATAATAGATCAGAGAAAATCACCTTTTTTTCCAGATTGGAATTTGGGTGGAAGAACTCCAGGAATTAAAAATTAGTTAGTATAGAACCATAGACACCATCTATGAAAACAACAACGGTTGTCTGTACCATTACCAGGAAGCAAACCTCTTTCAGGAAAGAACCTACTGCTGCCCTGGCATCGACTTATTTCAAAGTGTGTTCTTTTTATACCAGACGACTTAGCAACAGCAACAATCTGCTTTCAAAGTAGGGTTCTCCATATTGCCCTCTAATGGTGAAATGAAACCAGAAGACTTTCCACATCATTCTGACTTTGATGTAGGATTTGTACAGAAACCAGGATCTCTAAATATAGAAACCTGACAGCAACAACTGGGATTGTGTGAAAAGCTTTTACTGGGACCACAGAGAATGACTCAGGGGTTAGACAACCTAAAATGCCTGGAGTCCAGAATTGGTCTTAGGACAGAATACTTCAGGGGTAAGGTTTCTTTGTATTTAGGCCAAAGGCTTTTCCTTTCTATTTCTCCCATATTTTGCTGGGCCTATACAAACAACAACTGCCACACACACACACACACACACACACACACACACACACACACACACACCTTTTTACTATATTTTTTTATCTCTTATCTTTAAAAAAAGATCTTACTAAAAAAAAAGTACTAAGTTGTAAGCTGAACCATCAGAGACCTAGAGTTTGTGGTTGTGTCTAGAAAGTGAGTGAGTCCCAATGTGATGTTTTTGTTGTTCCTTTTAGTTAGGGGCCACACCTGGCAGTGCTTAGAGCTTATTGTTCTGTGCTCAGGGTTACAGGGATTGAATCCTGGTCAACGACAATCAAGACAAATGCCCTACCTATTGTACTGTTGCTCTGGCACACCCCAAATGAGAGAATATTAAAGTACTATTTTTGATACAAATTTATTGACTGGTGGGTCTACAGGGTGAGATGGCAATGATGAGTATAAGCCAAGATTATCACACATATCATTCACTAAAATGTTCATGCAAAAGGGAAGAGGAATCAAATGCAGCATTTTCTTTTGCCATTATGTAACACTGTCTCAGCGATTCCATCAATTTCTGCTCACTTAGTATGACTCAATTTATATCATGCTCACACCCTCTCAGGTTCTTATTAGTGTATTCTTATACTGGGGGGAAATGATTTCATATTGGTAAACTCTCATATCCAAATTCCTTCCACATACAGACCTTGTCTGAGCATGCTCAAAATCCAAATTCATTCATATTCTAGTCTTAGTTAGTTTTAAAATTAAAATTAATTAAAATTAGATGTCAGGAAAAATAGTTCTTTTTCTGCCTTAGCAGTGGCAGAAACTCCTTGATAGAGTAGTTCTTGTGAAGAGAGGAGATGGAAAAATCTGGACTAAATTTGAGGAAATGCCTCTAAATTAAATACAAACCTGGTATGTAGGAGTGTGTGTGTGTCTATGTTTGTGTGGTGTACTTGCTTTAATTTTTCCTTTAATAAAGAGGAATATTAAGTTATAAAGTCCATCTTCCTGAGAAGAGGAGGAACATCAACAAGCACACTTTTCCTATTCTTGGCTAATACCTAATTCATCTACTCTGACAAGAGACTCGACATTGGCCCTCATATTCACTTCCAATCTAGAAGATGTTAGAAAGGGCCAGAAATATAGTTCAGTGGGATTGACAATAATCTGTTGTCTTTCGGTGATAAATTTGGATGACTTAGCATGGTCCTTGTTCTTTTTTTAAATTTAGATCAGCCAGTTTATAGGTTTATATATCACTGTGATCACTGTGATAGATTCATAGACCACTCTGCAGCAAAGCTCTTCTTAGTCACTCCCTGGAAATTGTGTTCTAGCTCTTTATCATCACCATGCTTTATAAACCTTTTATTCATTTGGATATAATATGTAATACAATAACTGGTTACAAAATGTTATCTCTTGGAGGTGGACTACCTAAATAGAAATCATATGTTGCTATTCACTGTGTCTTCTGCATTAGGCCCAGGGCAGAAGCTCTCTCAGCACAGGTGCTCAGTAAATGTAAAGGGTGGGGGGGGGAACTAAGGTTGCTATCTTCTTAACAATTGACCACAGTTTTTCAGGTCTTGGTATCAGTTTCTTCCTATGGTTTTTGCTTCAGATACTTGAGGTCTTTTGCATTGCCCAAAGCTTATATGGTTGAGATAGTAGAATAAATATTTAACAGATTTCCTGACCCAAATAAAACTCAGCACTCCAAATTATTGCAGACAGAGTGATGCCCATAGTCATCCTTTGTGACTTTCATTTTGGCTCCACTTAAGTTCTCTTGCTTCCATCAAAAAGTCATCTGTATACCCCCTCTCCTTTCCAAATAAAATAACACTTATCCTTATTTAAATTAGGTTGGTAACAGGAGAAAAACATGCTATACTAAATTGTGTAAACGCTTAAGATTAAGGGTTTAGAAGAGCAAGTATAGTTATTGCCTCTTTCTAGGAAGTGTGTGTTTTGGGCTCTGTAGATCTCAACTTGTTCTTATCTAAAGTTCTTAACTCATTTTCATAAATCAAAATATCTCCCCAATTAAGTGCATTGTGTTATGAATATTTATTATGCTTAAATTTCAGGAGAGTATAAAATTTAAAAAGCTGCTTTTAGCTACACACAAAGAAGTCTTTAAATGGTATGGAAGTCATTCCACTACCCAGTCTCACATGGAAGGCCCTGTTTCTCCTTCAGCAGTTGCCCAAGGCCCAGAGCTGAAGGCAAGGCAAGTCTAAAAGTACTCCAGTTCATTTTCCAGAACAAAGTACGAAGGAGTCAAAGTCGGTGCACACACGCAGAAACACAGTTATCTAGTGAGCTACATAAACAGAAAAAACAGCTTGGCCAATTTGAGAATTTGCTCTGTAATTATTGGCCCTTCAGAGTTATAAGGGAGAGATGCACCAGCCAAGGAAGAAATCCATAGAGGAAAGAATAAACTGACCATATCAGTACTGTACTGATTTGTGATTGGTAATCACAGATGATGTGATTACCACCTAGCATTGAGCAGGATCTTAGACACATTATGGACCCACTGCTTCTAGTCATCTGTTGGGGTGACTTAGATTTGGTGGTATATGTGACTCACCTTATTGCAGTGTTAAAACTCCACACAAGAATAAATTTGTATGTATTATTCTCTGAAGGATATAGATTTGGCACATACCAAATCACCACAGGTAATGACAAAGATGATGCTGACAAAGGCAAAGACATCCTAGGACTCATGTCCTGTGAAACAGTGAATCTGAAGCCAAAGATGACCCCTATGACACATTAATTAAATGATGATTGATGAATATAAAAAATAAAATACCCGTGAAAACCTGTGCAGTGTATCAGACCATCTTTTGTGCTTTGATTTGGTGTCACTTTTAGTGATTCTGGGCTCTCAGTTTATGAATGATCCCTGATGGTATCATGCCACAATTTGTGGGGTTCAAACTAGGGGCATATCCAGAAATATAAAAAGCAAGTAATTTCCACCCTCTACAATCTTTCAGCTTCTATCTTAAGCACAAACAATTTTGAGAAAACCTATTATCAGGTTCTTATAGAGGACTATATTCCAATATTAAAGTGCCGGCAAAGATATGAGGTAATTTGATTGTGTGATTAATTATCTCACAGCTATTCCAATCTCTCTGGCTCCAGAAAACTCTCATGAGAATTTCTCAGAATGGTTCATGGCCTCTCCCTTAAAGTTCTGAAACAAGATGGAAAATACGAAAGACAGGGCAACTGTGTGACTTTGACTCAAGACCTGTGGAGCTATGGAAAACTACTCCTGTACTGTTTTGGGGAATTCTCAAAGGAATTCTTGTCTCTGCATACTTGGAGTTGTAAGTGATTCACATGGTTTGGAAGGAAGCTTAATCTTGAAGAAAAGTATCCTGGAATCAAATGTTCTGTAAAGAATCTTCTTGACTTGGGGCCAGTGAAATAATAAAGTGGGTAGGTTGCTTGCCTTGCACATACCAACCCAGGTTCAATCCCCAGCATCTATATGGTTCTCCAAATTTTTCAGGAGTGACTTCTAAAAGCAGAGTCAAGAATAAATCCTGAGTATTACCAGGTGTGGCCCTAAAAACAAAAAGACAACAAAATAAGACCTCCTGACATTTTTATATTATCCATAATATAAAAATGATTTAGCAATTGACTGTGAAATTCTTCTAGATTTTGTTGTTGTTGGTTTGTTTCTCACTTATATTAGGCACCATGATTTACATTACTGTTAAGTATAGTTTTGCTTATTTATCATTCCAACACCACCAGAGTATCTACACTGCTTTCCACCAAAGACCCAAAGACCATTCCTATTCATCTGCTCCCCAGGTAAGCCCAGTTCTGTATATAATTACCCGATTCTATTGTCTTTTGCCAGACTTGTATACATATAAAAAGTGCTCATCATTAAGGACTGGGGTGATAGTACAGCAGATAAGGCATTTGACTTCATGTGACCCATCCAGGTTTGATCCCTAGCATATCATAGAGTCCCTTGAGTACCACCAAGATTAAATCTTAAATGAGTCAGGAATAACCCCTGAGCACCTCTGGATATGACCCCAAAACAACACAAAAAGTTCTCATTAGTGCATATTATTAGAGAAATTTAAATCAAAACAACAATAAAATATCTCACACCAGAGAATATCATATATACAAATAAAAACTGGAATTTGTTCAGGAACTATCATACACTGTTGGTGAAATGCCATCTGGCTTAACCTCTACAGAAACAGTATGGATATATTTTAAAAAAAATCGGGGCTGGGCGGTGGCGCTAGAGGTAAGGTGCCTGCCTTGCCTGCGCTAGCCTTGGATGAACCACGGTTCCATCCCACGGTGTCCCATATGGTCCCCCAAGCCAGGAGCAACTTCTGAGCGCATAGCCAGGAGTAACCCCTGAGCGTTACTGGGTGTGGCCCAAAAACAAACAAACAAACAAAAAAACATAAGATTGTGACTTGAGCTGGAGAGATAGCATGGAGGTAGGGCGTTTGCCTTGCAAGCAGAAGGACTATGGTTTGAATCCCGACATCCCATATAGTCCCCCGAGCCTGCCAGGAGCGATTTCTGAGCGTAGAGCCAGGAATAACCCCTGAACACTACCGAGTGTGACCGCTGCACCCCGGAAAATAAGAATATGGCTTGGGTTTGATCCCTGGCATTCCATATTGTCCCCTGAGCACCACCAGGAGTGATTTTGAGATCAGAGACAGGACTAACCTTTAAGCATTGCAGTGTATGGTTTAAAAACAAACATAACAAAAGTACAATATTTTATTAATAATGAGAACTCCTACAACCCTGTTACCATTTGTTATTATTTCTAATTTTCAAAAAACAGCAAAAGATGTATGTTTTAGTGAGTCAAAGTGAAAGTCAGTTGTTAAATGCACTGAACCTCTAGAATGTCATTTTTCCAAGGTCGGCTATTTTGTTTGGGTATATTTTAAATTGAGTTGTTTAGAGGAGTGACCATAATTGTTTTTCTGAAGGGAAGTTCTTGAAAGAATTTTTCCTCCAGAATTGACTTAGATATTAAAAGTTTTTCAAAAAGAAATAACTGTGCTTAAATTAACATGACAAAAGAAGAAAATAAAACAGTATTGAAAGATGTCTATGTAAGACTCAATTTGTCTATCCCTAACAAACTGCCATCTATCTTCTCTCTCTTTCTCTCTCTTACTGTATTTTTAATGTATGCATATTTTAGTGGTACAATGTCCCCAACAAATCAGCACATTTAAACATTCAACTCTTTATACCATCTCCCCATACTTTTAGGCTTACCAAGCTCTCCTCTGATTATTAATTTCTCATTTAATTAGCAGAGACTGGGAAAGTTTTATATTTCTCATTTTCAGTTAAATACTGTACTTTTGTTTGTTTGCTTTTTGTACCATACACTGTCTCTGATCTCAAAAATCACTCCTGGTGGTGCTCAGGGGACCATATGAAATGCCAGGGATCAAATCCAAGTCAGTTGCATGTAACACAAACACCTATGCTTCAGTACTATCTCTCTGGTCCCTGTACCTTTTTAAACTGGATTAATGTAGAGTTGGATGAGCATTAAACTGTTTCTATCTGGGAAACTCTGAGATGCCACCAATAAAACCTCACCCACTGTAAGACCAAAGGCCAGAATAGAGGGTCTGGAAAAAATTTAACAGTCCTGTCATAAATCCTAAGTGGGTCCAAATAGCAAACTCTTTAAATTCATCCAATGTGCTAATGAGTGCTAATCTCTATTGTGAGCATAAGCATGGTAGTTAATACTATCTGAAGGCTGGAGATAGAGCTGAGAATATCCAATGCCCTAAAGGCAGAGTTGGAGAACAATTTCAGTATCCATGGTATGCATGGCATCAGGGATGAATCTGTTGAGGGTGACTTCCAGGTCTGCCTTGGTCTCTGCTTTGCTCACAGATAGAGGTTTCTGGCCTATTCTTTTGAAAACCTGAAAAAACATTTTTAATCATAAGAAAGCTAAAAGTGAATGGATAGCTTGAGACCAGAGTTAGAGTACAGCAGGTAAGCCTTACTTTGTATGAGGTTGTTCAGGTTTAATCCCCATATTTCATAATACTTCTCAAGACCATCAGGAGAGCCAGGTTTAATCCCCATATTTCATAATACTTCTCAAGACCATCAGGAGAGCCAGGAATAAAGTCTGTGCATAGCTGGGTGTGACCCCTACCAAAAAAAATTGAAAGGAAAAATTTAGAATGACTTTACTCCATCTTTCATTGCGAGAGGAACTTTTATTTATTTATTTATTTGGTTTTTGGATCATACCTGGCAGCGCTCAGGGGTTCCTCCTGTCTCTACGCTCAAAAATCTCTCCTGGCAGCTCGAGGGACCATATGGGATGCCAGGATTTGAACCACCATCCTTCTGCATGCCAGGCAAATGCCCTACCTCCATGCTATCTCTCTGGCCCAAAGAGGAATATTATTCAGATACCCTGAAACTCCAGAGTCCAACTTAGGAAGGGTATTATTTGACTATCCCATGGTTCACTATTTTATTTTTATTACCATGTATCACATTCCAAAAATAAGTTGAGTTCTAGGCAAAAAACAGAATCTGGCTCAAGTCTGGCCTATATAAAGATTCTGGCTGCCATCCTGTCTCAGAAGACTCCTATGAGGGTTTAGAATTAACTTGTAAACAAGTAAAGATCTCTCACAAATAATGATCAAAATCTTCATGCACAGAACTGAAGCCACTCTACTTATATCAACATTATGATCATTATACGATTTTATATATATATAGAAAAATAAATAATATTTTCTTTTCTTGTGTCAAAGATAATGAACAAAAAATGCCAAGCATATGGTAATCTCAAAAAATGATAATCATTTAAAATATGTTTCACAGTTACTATTAAAATTAGCAGATATTAGGTAAGTGGCAAAAATACCTCCAATAATCTACTACTCTTCTATGTTATTTCATTTCAAACTTTGGTTTTTGGATGTTTTGTGGCATTGGCTTTTGAGCCATACAAGTCCATGCTTGCTGGTTGCTCCCAGTAGTACTTGGGAGAACTTGTGGTTCCAGGGATTGAACCCAGGCATTCTGTGTATGAAGCCTGGGGCTCATTTCATTGAGCCATCTCTTTGGCCCTACTCCAGTATTTAACCTGCTTGTATATTAAATACAGAACAATACAAATGCAATTGAAATCTTCCATATTTTAAGTATAGACTGCTTTGTAAATTCATCAAGAAAATAGGTAGGTATAATAATAATCATAAGACATTTCTTTTGTCAAGGCAAATGCCCTACCTGTTATGCTATTGCTCTGGCCCTGATAAACTTCCTAATGGAATGATAAAGCACATGTATTTGTTACACAAACCATAGGATGTGTGCCTAGGGTCACATGAAAAGACACATTGAAACAAGTATTTTGGAATATTGAGAAATCAAAATATTTTCCAGAGGAACAGGGTGCTTGATTTTGCAAAAAGCATGAGATTCTTAAAGCTTTCATGGGATACTGATTCTTGAAAATAACAATATCAGTTATTAAATTTGGGGATTTGAGAAGACCCTGATCTTGTAGCATCAAATACAGACTCAGCCCTGACTCTAGGAAAAAGAGACAAGGGCCTGGGAAAAAGATTTTGGTGGTTCAGATTCCATCCTGGAAAGTCTTCTGTCTGATCCTCAGTGCCACACCATTAAGTACCTTACATTTTTTTACAGTGTTTTGTCTCTCCTTCCTTTTTTGACTTCTTTATCTCAGCTGCTTGTAATTTGTCTTCAAGTTTGTCTATGCAACTCTGCACCTGTGTAATTCTATTATGGCTTGCTAATATGCTTTTTAGTTCCCTCTGTTCCATTGGATTGTATTCTCTCATCTTCTGAAAAGAGTTCTTCTTTGAGTTGGTTGAATATATAGTTGATTCTTATAAAGATTTCTTAATTTCTTGGGCTAGTGACTCCTTGATTTCCATTACTAACCTATTAAGTGTTGATTTTAGTTCCTCATTTATAAAGTTCAGAAGTTTGGGTGGACTTGGAGATTTGCCAGGATATCTCTCTATATCCCCCCTAATCTTCTTTAGCTTCTCCATTTGCATTTAGTGGTTTGAAGTGCTAGATTTCTCAGGTTGTTGAAAAAAGTGCAAAATCCAATCTGCCAGGAAATCTATGATATAAACTAAAATGTATTCACAAAGACACACTAGCGTCTGTGTGGTTTCAGAAAATGAGGAAGGAAGGAAGGAAGGAAGGAAGGAAGGAAGGAAGGAAGGAAGGAAGGAAGGAAGGAAGGAAGGAAGGAAGGAAGGAAGGAAGGAAGGAAGGAAGGGAGGGAGAAGGGAGGAAGGAAGGAAGGAAGGAAGGAAGGAAGGAAGGAAGGAAGGAGGAAGGAAGGAAGGAAGGAAGGAAGGAAGGAGGGAGGGAGGGAAGGAAGGAAGGAAGGAAGGAAGGAAGGAAGGAGGGAGGGAAGGAAGGAAGGAAGGAGGAAAGAGAAAGAAAGGAAGGAGGCCTTAATTCCTGTGCTCTCTAGACTCAGAACAAGTCTACTTAAATGTTTTCCATTCATACAACCTGAGAAATTATTTTTTTCTGGGAAATTTATATGATTCCAGGTATATTAATATACAAAATATAAAATCTAACATTTACTGATAATAAAATCAAGTTTGAAACTTTTTAAAAATATGTATTGTCAAATCTATTTCTATTCCACTAGTTCTAATGTGAAATTATTTTTTATTTCTCATAAAATTCTCTCTGGGAACATACATAGACTGGCAAAATCCTCAAGAGAAAATCTGCAGCCTTTGGCTCAACCAAACAAAATGACAAGATAGTTGATGGGATTGCATATAAGTCCTCTCTAAAGAATGTTTTACAAACTCACAATTTCTGATACATGCAGACAAGGACAAATAGAGAAAAAAAATAAATATAAATGGCAAATAAAATTAAATAAGGAAAACCCATCTAATATTTTGGAGGCAATGGGAATAAGCAGCATCTTGTTTTAGCACAGAGTAGTAATGCTCATAAATGCCTCATACATCATTTCACTGGATTCTTACAGTGACTATATAAGTAAACACATGAGAAAATATGCAACTAAACCTTATCACATATTGTGGGGTGTATTATCTCCAGTAAGACTTTCTTTTATATTTTTCTATTGTTTTAAAGTCACACCATTGTTAGGCTGTATTTATGGCTTACTCCTGGCTCTGTAAACAGGGATCACTCCTGATAGCACAAAGTGGACCATCTGGGTAGCTGGGGATTGAATCTATGTCAGGTACATTTTTGTTTGTTTGTTTGTTTGTTTGTTTTTGGGTCACACCCAGCAGTGCTCAGGGTTACTCCTGGCTCCACGCTCATAAATCACTCCTGGCAGGCTTAGGGGACCATTATGGGACACCAGGATTCGAACCAATGACCTTCTGCATGAAAGGCAAACGCCTTATTTCCATGTTATCTCTCTGGCCCCAGTCAGGTACATTTAAGGCAAGTGTCCTACTCACTGTCTAATCTCTCTGGCCCTCTTTAATATTTTTTCCTTTTTGAAACATTTTTTTCATCAACCACCCTAGATTTAAAAACTGATTTTTATTCAGTCATGTTCAAATGATTGCTTTAAAAACAAGGGGTGGCAGTAAGAGTTAGCTTATAAGTACAAAAGACCTGGTCCTTGAAAGACTACCAGGAGCCTCCCAAGTACAGAGCCAAGAACAGTCTCCAAGAACTCAAGCTCTAACCCCAAAAAATGAATAAATAAAGGGTATTGTACTGGGAGATGTTCCCTTCGTTTCAAAAGTCATGTTTTCTATTCATTAGACCACTTGTCTTGTTTCTCACCTACAATGATATGAATTGATATTTTAAAAAAATTGTTTCTGAACAATCTATAATATAATTCAACTACTAAGTATGTTATTTTGTTTAGTATTTTTAAAAACTGCTGCACGTCTTAGAGAAAAGTATTGCTGTTGCTTGAAATTACTGATATGAGTCAGGATCTTATTGATAAGTGTGCTTACACAGCTCTTTAAATAGAACTGGCAAAGAGAAAAGCAGGCAAGCAGATTTTAAAAACATTAAGTTGCTGATCTTGTTTATGAGGTGCACAAAATTGAAGCTTAACTTCAAATACAATTGATGAAAATTTGAGAGTCAAAACTAAAGAATACGGCACTACTCTTTACAGAGAAGTTTGTGATTCTTCTTTCTGATAATATTATTTAAAAAGCTGTATCATTGAATCAGAGTGGGAAACATCCCACAATCTGTCACAAAAATAGTACTAACTTGTTTTTTATGTTTGGTTGGAAAATGTATATGGTTATCAAGTCATCTTTACTAAAATAAAATACTGGCATTTGATTATAGCCAATCAAATGTCATTAGTTCTTTTTCCTTCAGATCACACATTTGAACAAAAGAATCTCTTCTCCCTTTCTGTGTTTAAAAAACAATACAGCTGAAATACAAAAAAGACAAAATTCAGTTATATTTTTATCAGAGTGAAAAATCACAATTTATTTTTTGCTTGTTTCACACATTTTCTCTAAGCATTTATGCATATCATGTTTTGGTTGTGTTTCCTTCCCATTGCTTTGGTGGTTGTTGTTCATTCAATGATTGGGGGGTGCACACACTTAGTCACAGTGCTCAATGAAGTTGCACACATTTGTGTGTTACTTACACACACCTATCTATGGTGCACCCAAATAGCACACATTTCATAGTGGGGGGATGGTCCAGGACAGAAAAGCCATTGGGACAGTCTTGGTACAGGTGAGCAGCAAGAGAGAGCAAAATCATGCCCTATACTGGCAAAACTTGTGCCCCATGTCTATATTTTTGCCTCTCCAAAATTACATATTTTATTTGATACCATGCATTTATGAGCATCTTCAACATTATTATTTATCTGCAATTTTTATTAGCTGATGTACTAATATTTACATTATCAGTACTTATATATCAATTTTTACTTTAGTTGGGCTTTTTAGGGTCCTTTCCTTTTATTTTAGGGTCTTTTTCTTTTATTCTTTTATCTATTTCATAGGTGTTCCTAGAATACATATTTCAGGTATACTTTTTTCAGATATGTTAAATTTAATTTATAGTAATATTTTAATTTTATAACTAATAGTATCAAAGGACTACATTGATGAGAAAAATATTTCTGTGTTGGGGTAAAAATATTTAAGTGTACTTAAAATTTTTTTTTTGCTTTTTGGGCCACACCTGGTGACACTCAGGGGTTACTCCTGGCTATGCATTCAGAAATCGCTCCTAGCTTGGGGGACCATATGAATTGCTAGGGGATCCATCCTAGGTCAGCCACATGCAAGGCAAATGCCCTACTGCTTCCCCACTGCTCTGGCCCCTAAATTTTTATTTTTATGCTTATTTAAAAATATCTGCTTATTAATTCAAAAGCTATTTAGTGATCATTTAATGAACATTAGATATGCATTTATTGGAGCCTGGGATTTGTGGCTCAGTAGTTGAGCACCTTCCTTGTGTATCTGAGGCCCAGTGTTCAATTCTAGTACCACATTAAAGATATTTGTTCATTTTAGCCAGTAGAGTATAGCAGAAATATTTGAGGGTAAATACCAACACTGATCATTAATTCATATTTACCAGTTCCCTGAATTTATAGTCTTAATATATTTTTCTCATAGTACATGAGAAAAATTACTCAGCCAATATTTTGTGCTGTTCAGAAAACCTCTAGAATCAATTTGGGATAGTAAAGATTAATGTCTTTTTATTTTATTTTATTTTATTTGGTTTTTGGATCACACCTGGCTGTGCTCAGGGGTTACTCCTGGCTCTACACTCAGAAATCACTCCTGGCAGGGGATCATATGGGATGCCGGGATTTGAACCACCATCCTTCTGCATGTAAACACCCTATCTCCATGCTATCACTCCGGCCCCATGACTGTTTATTAATAGCATTATATCCTCTTTTTTATGTTTGCAGAACACAGTTTATTTTTTTTTTTTGTCCCCCAATTCACAATACATACCCGGCAAGGGGCCTGTGTTGAGGTGTATATGGGGTGCCTTTACTGTACCTCCTCTTTCTATACAGCCAGTGTAAAGAACACAGCCTGTGGTAAGAATTGGGAGGCCTTATTTTATCTTTTATTTATTTTTTTCTTTTCTTCAGGGCAAACTAAAGTTGGTTTTTTTTTTGTTTTTTTTTTTTTGTTTTTTTTAAGTAAGAATTCATTTAAAGGACAAAATTGATTAACATAATAAGGTAAACTAATATAACATAATATAGTGACATAACATAACATATAATATAATTAATATAATAATAATACATGTAAGTCAAAGAAAGTTTCTGATTAAAAACACAATTTTCTTTTTTTTCCATAATGGCTTACATATCTTTCACTGTAGTATTTTGGGTACATATTCACATTAAATCAGGGGAATACCCATCACCTAATATGTCCTCTTCTCAATCAAAAATCAAATATACTGAAAATAGGCAGAGTCCTGTCTAGAGGCTTCCAACCTCAGTTTGAGAGAGGATGTGAAAAAAGTAATTAAAATACCACAATAATACACACACACACACACACACACACACACACACAAAATATCGAATTAAATAACCGATAAGCACCACAACAATAAAAACAGGCACCACACAATAATCTCGGTTCTGAAATCAAATCATACTCAAGTGCAAAAAGAAAGAGAAAGACAAAACAAAATAAAATAAAATAATATTGGAGACATCAACCGTAATCTCCACACCAAAATAAAGACGTCAAAAAAAATAGATCATTTATTCTCCTCTTGCTGCTTTCGTGGTATGTGGAAGACTTCTACTTTATCTTGGATGGCAAAATCAGACCTGTTTCTAGAGATCTTGGTGGCTGTGCAGATCAGGGAATGGAGTTTATGAAGTCTTTCTTTGTGGTTCTAGCAGTTATGCTTCTTCAATGTCCTTTTAATTAAACACAGTTTAATTCCATTTTCTACTGCTCCTCGAAGGAAGCCCCAAACTCTAACCTGTCATATTTACTCCTCACCCTTTTGCTAAAATGATTGGTTCATGTTTCAACATGTGATAAGTTTTAGCCAATAGTTGAGGGAAATGTCTTCAAGAAATCAGAAATCAGAAGTCTTCAAAAAATCAAGTGAGAAATATTTTCTCACATATATATACTTATATGTATATATATACTTATATGTATATATATACATACATACATACATAAAGAACTTAAAGGGACTACCATTTTTTACACTGTCAAATTATTTCTTTTTCTTTTGTGGGTGGGGCAGACCACTTATCTGTGTACATGGCTTATTCCTGTCTCTGTATTCAGTGATCATTTCTGACAGTGCTCAGTGATTTATATGTGGTGCTGGGGGTGGCTGTGTGCAAAACAAACACTCTACTGCTGTACTATCTCTCTAATCTAATGTCTATATTGGTGGTGGCCACCTTAAAATCAATTCTGTCCTGTTGAAGATGTAAGAAGAATCTGGAGACCTATTATTATTGAAACACTGAGAACTCACCCCCGTGGAGTACGCTTTTTAAAAAATTTCCTCATATGACTTTGTAATTGGTTAAGACCTTTCTCTTGAATCTCCTCTACATTTCATCTAGAATATCCTGGCTAATACTTTTGAGTTTGAAATTACAATGCACCCTTAAGAACATCACTTTACCTCTTTGAATTTACTTTATTTATTAAAATGAAGAGACAGAAATTGCTAGATAAATATTTCTGTATATATCAAAATATTTTATAAAAACAAAACCATTTTAACATTAAAATATAAAAAAAGAAATATTCAAAGCTGTAGTGATAGTACAGAGGGTGGGGATTTGTCTTGTATGCGGTCAACCAACGTTTGATCTCCAGCATCCTACATGGGACCATGGGACCCCTGTCACTGCCAGGAGTAATTCCTGAATGCAGAGCCAGGAGTAAACCCTGAGCACTGCCAGATGTACCCCCCAAAAGAAAGGGCATACTCAAAAAATATTAGATGATCAATTAACTAATCTTTAAAAGCCAGCATACTAAAACCAGAAAAATAGTAAATAATTTAAGTGTTTTACTCTGAATGCAATTGATTATGGGGGAGGAGCCCATTTTGCAACTCTCACACCAAATAGTCCCTGGAGCACCACTAGAAGTGTACCGAATAACAGCACTAGTAGTAAGCCCTAGCTTACTGAGCACTCCAGCGTGTGGATCCCCCTCACAAAAAGTATTCTGTCATTATTTTTCCCACTTATTAGAGTGAAAAATTCCTTCAGAATCTGAGAAATAGGGTCAAGAAGGACCCCTAAACAGTTTTCAAAAGATCCAATAGCCCACTAGCGACTCTCAGTCAATCAAGCCTGCAATTCAAAGCATGGATGCAAAGTTACTCAGGTGCCAGGCATTACCCAGGTTATCCCAGTAGTGCTCAAAGGCCTCCTGGGCTATTCTACTTTAGGCATCAATGTAGTACTAGAAATAGAACCCAGGTATAGCACATGCTACACATGCACTCTAACCACTATACTATCTCTCATCCCAAGAAATTCTTTGAGGAGATAAGCCAGATAAAAACAAATTAAACCATAATATAAACAAATTGTGGGTCCCATTTAGAGATCCACAAAATTGTAAATTATAGAAGAGAGGAAGGCTAGGAAGCCTTTCTATAGTATGGGGCCATTAGACAGTCAATAGAAAGTATGTTGCTTTCAGAAAAGAAGTGAGTGAAGTGTTCTAGGAACTTTAACAGCATGGTCAGAAGGTGAGAACACTCAAGTCTGAGTAGAAGGGAGATTTAATTCCAATAATTAAATCTTTAATTTTTAAAAATTTAATTTTAGTTTTTAAAATTTAGACTCAAGACCTTTGGGACTGTATATATCCTCTTATAGAATTGGAGTTTTCAATGACAAATTTTCATTTGGTATTTTAATTTCAACTACAATCTAAACAGTTATGTGATTACAATCTAAAGAGGTTGTTTTTTTTGGGGGCACACCCAGTGACACTCAGCGTTACTCCTGGCTATGCGCTTAGAAATTTCTTCTGGCTTGGGGGACCATATGGGATGCTGGGGGATCAAACCACGGTTCGTCTTAAGCTAGCATGGAAGGCAGATGCCTTATGCCTTGCACCACCACTTTGGCCCCTAAAGAGTTATGTGATATTATGTGATCATCAGGATGGTAATTCTAATTTAACAATGGTCATTGTTATGTCATTGTAGCAATTTTCTTCAACCACTAGTTTGTAGAACAGTGTAAATAAACAACTGTAAAGTTTGAAAACCATTGGTCCCCTCACTTTGATTATAACTGCTTCATTTTGCAGGAGAGAGGAAGAGAGATCATACCTGGTCTACTGGTATGATTGGGTTGAAGAACCCAATTACAGGACACATTTATCATATATGTTTATTATCTGATGTATGTAAGAATTTCTGTTCACTGAAAAATATTAGAGATACATTTTATAATGAGTTTTTGCAATATGTTTCTTACTGACTTTTTAATTTATTTTTATTTTATTTTATTGTGGTACTAGATATTGAGTAAAAAATAACCTTGTACATGCAAAGCTTAAACTCTTAACTACACTGCCCTCATCCTTTTCCTAGTTAGCATAGGGCCCACACATTTACTAGCCTTTTACATATAGAGTGAGTTTATGTGGCTGAGTTTTATATGATAGAATATGAACAACATTGAGGCTCACCATTTTAAAAAGTGGCCCATAAGGGAAACCTCCCCACCTTCACCCAGCACTTTGATCCCTTTGCTGTTTTTGCTCTCTTTTTGATCTCTTTTGCTCTACCAACTGAATAAAAGGACAATGACAACTAAAGGCAGGTGTATGTATATCATGGAAGAAAATTTTTCCCTGAAAAATCATATGGAAAGCTACTGACCAAACTTTGCCACAAAGATGAAATGGATTTTTATGGAGTCTATTGAAAGTCCAATATTTGTTATAATAGCTATTCTTCACTTGAACACAAAATCTTCAAAAAGAGAAAGGTAATTATGAGATAGAGCAATAGTGTAGACTTGTTAACCACAAGCAAATCTGCTTTATCTATGAGCAACTCTAATGTAATTTAAAAAATTAGGATCAAAATTATTTTTTCTTAGTGTTACATTATTGGTATAGCAGTTGCATTTTATTTATTTATTTATTTATTGGTTTTTCGGGCCACACCCATTTGATGCTCAGGGGTTACTCCTGGCTAAGCACTCAGAAATTGCCCCTGGCTTGGAGGGACCAAATGGGATACCGAGGGATCGAACCGCAGTCCTTCCTTGGCTAGTGCTTGCAAGGCACACACCTTACCTCTAGCACCACCTCACCGGCCCCAGCACTTGCATTTCATTAATAGTTGCTATTGCTGTTATTTGTTGAAGGGCTACTTCTGATCATTTCCATTTTCTAAGCAGTTAATCTGGTGACATTGTGACTTATATTTTTATCTTTCTGGTATAAAATTTATAGTATATCCTATGTAATAGCTTATTTGAAAAGAATTATCTATCATTTTTATTTTGTACCTTTTATCTTTTTGTTAACTTTTTATTGTTTTTTGTTTGCTTTTTATTTTGGGTTCATACTGAGCAGTGTTCAGTGGATAGTTCTGGCTCTGTGCTTAGGGTCACTCACTGAGGTGCTCAAAAATATGCAATGTTGGGAGTCAGACACGAGCTTCCTATATGCAAAGCATGTGTTCAGCCACTTTAGCTACCTCTCTGAGCCAAAATTCATAATATTTTTCAATCTTAATGACCAATAATAGTTTTAACATATTAAAACAGATTTAGATGAATCTGTTTTGGAAATACTTTGGATCAAAATATGTTATTTAGTGGATGCAAAAATAAATAAATACTCCTGGTATATTAAACTATAAATCATAATTTTACTAATTTGGGCTACTTCATAACCAAACTAAGTTTATAAATGCAGATGTAAAAGTTTGTATAAAGAAAGTTCTTTTTTGTGGAACACTCTTTTGCATTGATATTTTACTAATAGATCAGAGTCTGTCAACTCATTTCCTCTTAATCTGGGTTCACATTGTAACCTGTTCACAATGGAAAAAAAATCTTAGCATCATTGGATTGAAACTAATAAGAGACTTAGTCACAGACATTTGTCCTAGCTGGAACAGGCGACCATTTAAAGGAGATTCTGTAGACATAGTGAGTTAAAGAAAGTTTAAATAAAAGAATAAATAGTCCCCAGAATAATATAAGACCCTGGGAGTTCTTTTTCTTCTGGAACATTCAGCTTTACATTTGTTTGAGGGACACAAGGTATCTTTCTGAACTAAAGTAATAATCATATAATTTCTAATGGACAGCATAAGCACCCTAGGGCTCAGTCCTCTTAAGAGCTCCCAGAGAAAAATCACTGGCATTAGTAGAAGGTCTCCCATCAGGAGCAGGCTAATAGAGAGTTGCAAGGGAGTACTTTTCTTTAGAACATGTATTTAAAGCTATTATAGTGCCCAGAACTGGTTAACTGGGATCATTTGAATTTGGCCTTGAAGAGGCAGGAAGGAGAGTCAAGCAGAGCCATAATCACACTGGTCATTCTGGCGACTACCTCTTAAAGCTGGCTTCCAGCTTCTATATTTCACTCCATAGTCACCATAAGACATCCAACAGGGTGCCTTTTCTATTACTTTAAATCTCTCAAATGTATGTAAATTTCATCTAGCTCTCAAAAATTCTCAAATTATTTTGGAAGGTTTGGACAAAGGGTGAGTTGTCCAGGTGAAGTAATTAGTAAGATTTTAAAATATAAAGGTCTATCAACCTAAATTCTATTAAAATGCTAAAAACAGCCCAAAGATCTTGAATAAATTATTTTATCTTTCATTCAACCTTTGTTATCTCTAGCATATAATATGAACAAAATGCCTTATTTTTTTTTAGTTTAAACACAATAACAACAAAGAGTCAAATGATGGGCTGGCCACATATTTTGCAAAAAAAGAGGCCCAGGGTTTAATCCCCAGCCCTATATGGTCCCCCAAACATTACTATGAGTCAGAGGTGGAAGTAGCTTCAAGGATATAGTGTGGTTCAAAAACCCCTGTCAAAACAAATTATTCATTTTTCTTTCTCCTGTGCTTTCTCCTCATCTTTTCTTGATTCTCTTTTTTAGTCCCTGCAGTTCCCCACCCCCTCTACAAATGAACTAAATCTATTTAATCCAACTCTTTAATAACAAATTATTGCACAATGAGGCATTGGGCATGCTGTTAGAGATATGAATTATAGAGGGTGAATTAGTCAGGCAGAATTTTTTGTGTGAAAAAATGTATTAACATTTTTAGTGATTTCCTAGCAATTCTTAAAAATTAATAGACAGGGACTGGAGCAGTGGTGCAAGCCATAAGGCATCTGCCTTGTGTACGCTAGCCTAGGACAAACAGTGGTTCGATCCCCAGACGTCCCATATGGTCCCCCAAGCCAAGAGCGATTTCTGGGTGCATAGCCAGGAGTAACCCCTGAGCGTCTCTGGGTGTGGCCAAAAAACAAACAAAAATTAATAGTTAATTTTAAACTATAATATTTTCTTGAATAAAGGCACAAAACTTTTAATTGAATTTCTACCCTTGAGAAACTCTTCTTAGATGTTTGACTTTTTTCTGACTGGAAAGATAAATGGGAGCTTAGGCACTTATCTGATCAAAGCAGCTATTGTTAACTTCTTCATATCCACAGTCTCAGTGAAATTTTGCACTATTTTCAATAATAGAAACTTCCCTTTCACACACACACATGTGCGTGCACACACACATACACAAACACACACAATATACCAGGAAGAGTTTATAATGTACAAAGAAAATGTTGATACCTACCTCAATTTTCAGGGTCTCCCTAGAAAGAAGCAGGGCTTATTGTTATGATGGAAATTTACAATATGAATCTTCGATTGTATAATTTATTTCTGATATATACTCTAAAATGATGATCTGGCTTGCAGATGGAAAATTTTAAAAGATACTTACCATGTCTTCACTTGGCATGAACATCCCTGTTCCAAGATTAGAAAATGTTGATGGGGGACCAGAGCAGTGGTGCAGGGCATAAAGGCATCTGCCTTGTGCATGCTAGCCTAGGACGGACAGCTGTTTGATCCCCTGGCATCTCAAGCCATGTCCCAAGCCATGGTCCTCCAAGCCAGGACCAATTTCTGAGAACATAGTCAGGAGTAACCCCTGAGAGTCACCAGGTGTGGCTTAGTGAAAAAAGGAAGGAAGGAAGGAAGGAAGGAAGGAAGGAAGGAAGGAAGGAAGGAAGGAAGGAAGGAAGGAAGGAAGGAAGGAAGGAAGGAAGGAAGGAAGGAAGGAAGGAAGGAGGGAAGGAGGGAGAAAGGGAGGAGGGAGGAGGGAGGGAGAAAAGGGAGGGAGGGAGGGAGGGAGGAGGAAGGAAGGAAGAAAGGAAAAAAAGAAAGAAAGAAAGAAAGAAAAGAAAGAAAGAAAGAAAGAAAGAAAGAAAGAAAGAAAGAAAGAAAGAAAGAAAGAAAGAAAGAAAGAAAGAAAGAAAGAAAGAAAGAAAGAAAGAAAGAAAGAAAGAAAGAAAGAAAGAAAGAAAGAAAAGAAAGAGAAAGAAAAAAGAAAGAATGAAAGAAAGAGAAAGACAGAAAGAGAGAGAAAGAAAGAAGAAAGAAAGAAAGAAAGAAAGAAAGAAAGAAAGAAAGAAAGAAAGAAAGAAAGAAAGAAAGAAAGAAAGAAAGAAAGAGAAAGAAAGAAAGAAAGAAAGAAAAGAAAGAAAGAAGAAAGAAAAGAAAGAAAGATAGATGGTAGGAAACTTTAGGTAAACATACATTAAAATACCATGAAGTGGGCTGGAGCAATAGCACAGTGGTGGGGCGTTTGCCTTGCAGATGGACAGACCTTGACTTTTGATTAAGATTTTAGGTACTTTTCTAGCCTAGACGCACTAGTCAGATAAAGAACTTCTTGTTCTTCAGTCATTGTCTGATTTGGTGTATTTAAGAGAACACCTGCTACAATATCAGTGAGAGCAAAGCATTCTGTGAAAAGAAATTCAAGTATTTCACTGTGTAATCATTACATCTCTTTTTTGTCAGTCCAAAAATAGATTTACTTGGGTACACTGATTTAGTTGGGAAGTCACACAGGTGGCAGGATTTGGTGGCTGAGCATTTAATGCCTGAAACAACTGCATTATGAACAACTTGGTAAATCATTTTGCTATAATTAAAAAATAAATAAATAAAACAAAAATAGATTTAGGGGCTGGAGAGATAGTAGAGCAGATAAGGTGCTTGCCTTGCATACAGTCAACCTAAATTCAGTCTCTGACATTCTATATAATCCCCTCAGCACCACTAAAAGTAATTCTTGAATGCAGAGTCCTGAGCAATGCTCAGTGTGGCACAAAAACAATAGGTTCATAACCTTTCACTGGCTTTTTATAAACAGTTTAATAAAATAATTTTTAACTCTGGCATAATTCTTTGAGTTTCTTTTTTTAAAATAATCACACCATACTTTTAAGAAAAGGTCACAAAATCTGCCATATTAATGCAACAAAAATGTAACCACAATAGCCCTAAATGAGAAATTGGTACTTAGAGCAAAAGAGCATGTCCTGAGAGTTACATCCGGGAAGTCATAGAGTAAGAGAAGTAGGAAGCAGCTTTCCCATGGAGACTGCTGGCCTGTCTGCACTTAAGAAAGTGCATGTAACAGGCAGTAACAATGGATTTCAGAACAAGTGTAGACTTATTTCCGAGTTCAGGCGAGACTCATAAAATTATAGCCCAGGCCTAAAAACGGAGAGCGGACCAGGTAAGTCCCCACTCCCCATGTGGGCCCCCGAGACCCACGCCTGCTGCCGCCACCCCTAGCGCCCCATCCCAGGGAGCCCAGGCCCCACCGGAAAGCAGACCTGGTGAGTCCTCACTCCCCACATGGGTGCCCTAGACCCGCACCTGCCACCGCCACCCCAAGCGTCCCGCCCCAGGGACCCCAGGCCCCAAAACAAATAGCAGACAGGGTGAGTCCCCACTTCCCATGTGGGCACCCTAGACCCGTGCCTGCTGCCACCCCGAGATCCCCGCCCCAGGGACCCCAGGCCCGAGCAGAGAGCGGACCGGGTAAGTCCCCACTCTCCATGTGGGTGCCCAAGACCTGCATCCCACCGCCACCCTGCGCACCCCTCTCCAGAATCCCCAAGCCCGAGCGGAGTTGTAGGAGGGGTGAGGAAAACCCTGCACCTGACTCACTCTGCTCCACAGGGACAGGCTAGGACCATTAGACTGGGTGAGATTGGGCCTGCCACCTGGACCTTTGGGTGACCTAGAGCAGCCTACCTCCCTAAGCCCCAGAGTGGACCTGGGACTCCCTAAGGGCTGAGGGCAGCAGCCGGCAGGGTTTGGCTGAGGGAATTTCTTTGGCCGATGCCCGGAGTGGGAAGAACTCCATTGACTTCCAGATAGGGGAGGGAGGACAGAGGGCTAGGCCCAGCAGCGCTCTCAACCATTGTGGCCAGGAGCAGAACTGCACCAGCTGGCAAGAATAGGGAGAGGGAATAGACCAGACCCACAGAAGGAAGTGGCAGAGCTGACTCCCAGGTAGGGGAGGTTGGGGTGGGGGGCGAAGGAGGTAGGCCCAACAGCGCCCTCCACCATTGTGGCCAGGAGCAAAACAGCACCTGGCAACAAAATGGAAAAGCAACAGATCAGGCCACATAGAGAGTACAGGAGGAGCAGAATCTCAGCGAGCTCACCCAACAGACCCCTCTAGAACCATGATCAGGGAGGGGACCCATCCCCATGCCACAGGGGGCCAAAGCAGGCTGAATTCAGAAGGCACTGCACTACAAGCCACACCAACAAATGCAAAGAAATATGGGTAAATCAAGGAGAACCCTAACATCTGGAGACACAGAGACAAACCCTAGCAAGTTTCCAAGTCCACCAAAACACAAAGATCCATAGAAAGAAGACCTAAAAGCAGCCATGAGAAAGGAAATGCAAGAATTGATAAAACAAATGAAGGAAACGCTAGCCACTGAATACAAGAAATTTATGAAGGAACAAATCAGCCAAATTAAATAAGAACTGTCAAAGAATATGAGAGATTCCATAGAAAGGAAAATAAAGGAGTTAAAAGACACCATAATAAGCCAAATGAGCATGATCAAACAGATGAAGAAGCATATTGAAGAACTCAAAAAAAAAAAAAAACTGCAAACAAAAAAAAAAAAAAACGACCAAGAAACCAACAAGGAAATAAAAGGCAAAGCACTGGAAGGAAAAGTCCAGTATCTAATAAACATGGACAAAAGAAATAACCTAAAAATAGTAGGTATACCAGAAGGGGAGAAAATAAGAAAAGGGGAAGAACAGGTAGTCAGAGAAACAATAACAGAAAACTTTCCCACCCTCTGGAAAGAAAATTCAGGGCAAATCCAGGAAGTGAAGAGAGTCCCTAAAAAAATAGACCCTAATAAACCTACACCAAAACATATAGTAATCCAAATGGCAAAAAACAAAGAGAAAGATGATCTCCTTAAAGCAATAAGGAAGGAAAAAAACTCAAATACAAAGGAAGGGACATAAGAATAAAACAAGATCTCCCATTTAAAATAATTCAAGCAAGAAGACAGTGGAGCAACATATTTAAATGCCTGAATGAAAAAAAATTTCCAACCTAGGGTCCAATATCCAGCAAAACTCTCATTCATATGGAGGGCAGACCAAAAACATTCTCAAACAAAAACGATTTTGCATTATTTCCACAAACAAAACTGATCCTAAACGACCTACTCAGAGACGAATTACACAATCCAAACCCCTGATTGTAAAAAACAACCACCCTACACAACACAACTGCACAACAGTTCTCTCTGTCAATAATCTCCCTAATTGTTAATGGACTAAACTCTTCCATTAAGAGACACATAGTAGAGAACTGGATTAGAAAACATAAACCAGACTTCTGCTGCCTGCAAGAAACACACCTACAACTACAGGACGAACACAGGCTTAGAATAAAAAAATGGAAATTAATTATTCAGCCTAATAGAAAACAAAAAAGATCAGGGACAGCCACTTATATCTGTCCAAATTCCATTCAACCTCAATAAAGTGATCAGGGACAAAGAGGGACATTACGTACTGGTCAGGAGAATACTAGACCAAAAAAATGTTAACCCTAGTCAATATTTATTCACCTAATGTAGAGCCAGAAAAATATGTGAGACAGCTGCTCACAAGCCTGAAGAAACACATGAAGGGAAATGTAATAATTGTAGGAGATGTCAATACTCCACTATCACCACTGGATAGACCACCAAACAGAAAAATAGCAGAGAAATAAGAGCCATAAATGAAAAATTAGAAGATCTAGGGCTAATAGACTTATATAGGACCCTCTATCCCCAGAAAGCAGAATACACATTCTTCTCAAGCCCACATGGAACCTTCTCCAGAATAGACCGTGTCCTAGGATACAAATCTAACCTATATAAGACCACAATGTAAGGATCATTAGAAGCACCCTATCAGATCACTATGTAACAGAGGTCAAAATTGACTACAAGAAGAAGCAATGGAGAAAAACTAATAACTGGAGATTAAACAACATGCTGCTCAACAACAGCTGGATCAAAGAGCAAATCAAGGAAGAAATAAAAAGATTCCTTGAAACAAATGATAATGAAGAGACAACCTGTCAAAATCTGTGGGACACAGTAAAAGCAGTAATTAGGGGGAAACTCATAGCAATACAGGCCTATGTCAGAAACGGGAAAATGACAAAACCAATAGTTTAAAGAATCATTTAATGGAATTGGAAAAACAACAGCAAAGAAATCCAGCCACAGTCAGAAGGCAAGAAATAATAAAAACCAGAGCAGAAATAAACAACATAGACACTAAGAAAACGATACAAAAAATCAATGAGACCAGGAGTTGGTTTTTTGAAAAAAATAAACAAGATAGACAAACCACTGGCAAAACTCATGAAAAAAATGAGGGAAAACACCAAAATCAGTAGGATCACAAATGAAAGGGAAGAGATTACAACAGAACCCCAAGAAATGCAACATATCATGAGATCATATTATGAACAACTATACTCAGTTAGGCTAGAGAACCCAGTAGAAATCGACAGATTCCTGAAAAAAAAAAAAACATCTTTCGAGACTGGATAAGGAAGACCTAGAAAGCCTAAATAGACCAATCACTTCAGAGGAAATTGAAGATGTAATTAAGAAACTCCCTAAGAACAAAAAAACTCCCTAAGAACAAAAGTCCAGGACCAGATGGATTTACAGGTGAATTTAACAAACATTCCAAGAAGACTTACCACCACTCTTCCACAGGCTCTTCCAAACCATCAAAGAAACAGGAATCCTTCCCAACTCCTTTTATGAGGCTAATATCACACTCATTCCCAAAGATGGCAAGGACACCACAAAGAAAGAAAACTACAGACCAATCTCACTAATGAACATAGATGCAAATATTCTCAACAAAATTTTAGCAAACTGAATCCAGAACTTTATCAAAAGTTCATACATCTTGACCAAGTGGGCCTCATCCCAGGAATGCAAGATTGGTTCAACATATGAAAATCAATCAACATCTTACATCACTTCAACAACAAGAAAGACAAAAACCACATGATCATATCAGTCGATGCAGAGAAGGCGTTTGACAAAATGCAACACTCTTTTATGTTGAAAACACTCAGCAAAATAGGGTTAGAGGGAACCTTCCTTGTGATAGTTACAGCTATCTATGAAAAGCCCACCGCCAACATTATCCTTAATGGCAAAAAATTAGAAGCATTTCCACTAAAGTCAGGAACTAGGCAAGGCTGCCCACTCTCTCCACTCTTATTCAACATAATATTTGAAGTCCTAGCAATAGCAATCTGAAAAGAGAAGGGAATCAAAGGAATCCAGATTGGGAAAGAGGAACTCAAATTATCTCTTTTTGCAGATGATATGATGATATACATTGAAAACCCTAAAGAGTCCACAGTAAAACTCCTAGAAACAATTAACCAATACAGCAAAATGGCTGGCTACAAAGTCAATACACAAAAGACAGTAGCGTTTCTCTATACAAATAACAAGGTTGAAGAGAGAGAGATCAAAAATACAACTCCATTTAAAATAGTATCAAAAAATATAAAGTACCTAGGAATCAATCTTACAAGGTAAGTGAAGGACCTATACCAGGGAAACTTCAAAACACTCCAGAAAGAAATTGAAGAGGATCTAAGGAAATGGAAGAACATCCCATGCTCATGGGTAGGTAGAATCAACATAGTCAAAATGACTATCCTGCCCAAACTACTATATAGATTTAATGCAATACCGATCCAAATTCAGACATCATTCTTTAAAGAATTAGAACAGTTAATCATAAAATTCATCTGAAACCACAAAAGACCCAGGATAGCCAAACACATATTGAAAAACAAGAAGCTGGGTGGAATTTCTTTACCTAACTTTAAACTATATTATAAAGCCATAGTGATCAAAACAGCATGGTACTGGTACAGAGACAGGACCTCAGACCAGTGGGTTAGAACAGAATTTCCAGACATACACCCCCAGATATACAGTCAACTAATATTTGACAAAAGAGCCAAAGACTTGGAACAAAGAAAATCTCTTCAACAAATGGTGTTGGTGCAACTGAAAAATCACATGTAAAAAACTGAAAATTGACCCATACCTCACTCGCTATACAAAAGTCAACTCAAAATGGATCAAAAACCTTGAAATCAGACCCGAATCTATAAAGTTTATTGAGAATAAAATAGGCAAATACTCGAAGACCTATATATCAAAAAAGTCTTCGAGGACGAAGCATCAATGGCAAGAACTTTAGCGTCAAACATAAACAAATGGGACTACATCAAACTAAAAAGCTTTGCATGGCAAAAGAAACCTCCTTAACACAAGAAGACAGTTAACTTACTGGGAAAAATCTTTTCACTCAACATATCAGATAAAGGGCTGATATCCAGAATATACAAAGCACACAGAAAGCTGAACCCACCAAAACCAAATAAAGTCATTAAAAAATGGGAAGACAAAATGAATAGACACTTCTCTGAGGAAGACAGAAAGATGGTCAACAAACACATGAAAACATGCTCACCTTCACTTATCATCAGAGAAATCCAAATCAAAACAACAATGAGGTACCACCTCACACCAGTGAGAATGGCTCACATCAAAAATAATGGGAACAGTCTCTGTTGGCGGGGATGCGATATGAAAGGCACTCTCATCCACTGCTGGTGGGAATGTCCCCTAGTCCAACCCCTATGGAGAACAGTCTGGAGAGTGTTCAAGGAACTGAGAATTGAGCTGCCATTTGACCCAGCAATTGCTCTCCTAGGTATCTACCCCCAAGTCGGAAGGACATTCATCCCAAACTATGTGTGCACCCTGCTATTTATAGCAGTACTCAGTATAATAGCCAAGTGTTGGAACCAACCTCGATGTCCAACAACAGATGAATGGATCATTAAGATGTGGTATACACAATGGAATACTACATGGCAGTCAGAACTGATACAATCACAGACTTTGCCTCAATGTGGTTGGATCTAGAACATATTATGTTAAACGAAGTAAGTCAGAAGACAAAAGATAAACACTGAATGATAGCACTATTCTGAAGCACCTAGAGCATACACCTTATATACAACTAATACTCAACAATCAAATAACAGGGTAGAAACTCCAAACACGGTAATATTCAACATATACTCGGGAGCAGTGCCCAAAATACATGAAAAAGGAACACACAAACTCTTGACTACACATTATACCACAAAGAAACCAACAACAGCAGAAACAGCAACATAGAGAGAACAGGTATGTAATCAGCCTTCTACCACAAAGGCCCATAATATCCCCTTAGGGATCTTATACAAAAATATAGGTAAAGAATACCATAGGAAATCACTGACTCCAACGAAAACATCTCATAACAATATGTCTTAATGGCTTAATCTTACAATATTTAAAATAACCTCTCAGCTTTTCTGTCCACAGGCATTCTTGGATACAAAGGATGGACAAACTAAGGTGGCATCTCGGGGCTCAGTCACTACGAGAATGTCCCGAGAAAACTCTTTAACATACACTTTATCTCTATGTTATACCTTCTTTTAGGACTTGAAGCACATGATGAGCCAAACCATCGAAGCAGCAACAGTAACCTACAGACTTATACTACAGGCCCTACTCATCAAACACATTCAAGCAAACTAGAATTCCCTTGCTCTTTTCTCCTCTCTTCTCACTACTTTCTTCTTTTTTTTTCTCCTTTTTTTTTTTAATATATTTTCTCTTTTCTTCTTTCCTGCCCCTTCTATATACTTTCCCCTTCCCCTTTTGGATATCCGATTATCCCTGCACCCCCCAACCCCATCCAGATTTCCCACCTTATTAAAACTCTTCACCCTCAGTTCTTAATGCCATTAGGCATCAAGAATGACCTTCTACCCCCAACGAACCAATACCAAGCACCCAAGTGAAGGGACACCCAGTCAAACCCACACCTCATTCCCAGCAAGAAGATCCAATCAACTCCCCTGCTGACTCATGTTGCGCGTCCCTCCTTACCAACTCTTCCTAATATGGACTGTTACTTGAAAACGGACTTAGCTCTAAAAGTACCCTCAAAGTAAGAACTCTTCCCAAGACCTTCCTGCCGCGATACTCTTACCAATCTGAAGAAGGTCAGGGTGCGTGAAGAAAAGGCACTCAGGAACCCACACACCACAAGAAAATCCCAAAAGACAATGGGGAAACCTATACTTCCATCATAAGTATAAGACCTGTACAAGGTACCTCTTTACCTGCTTTTCCCCCAAATGTCAGATAGTCTATTGCATCATTTTGTTCCTTTAATTACCTTGTTATTTTATTTTTTTATATATTTATGTGAACACATATAGTTTTATTTCTATTTTTTTATATTTTTTGGGTGTGTGACCTGTTCTGTTTTCTTCTCTTTCCACCCCCAAATGCACTGGCAATATAATATAGCACCATTTCCCCCTGCAAAGACACACTAAAAAAGGGAAATTTTACGTATAAAAATGAGCGCTTATCTACTAGGGATAAGAACTCATACTTGTTCACAATACAAGGACATCTGAAAATATGTCACGTGGACCCAACTTAGACCCCAAGTGATTAGACATCATTCGTCCAGCCTTGAACCCTGGATCCCAGACATAGAAATGACACAGTTCTTCACAACAGCTACAGGAAACAAATCCCGCCTGGGACATCCTTAATACTGCTGGGACACCATCAAGTGCCAGCTCTAAAATGATATCTTGACAATGAGGAAAATGCGAACAACTTGACCTAAGAGCAGGTTATCCTACCCCACCAGCTAACAATAAGACAAAATCAGAAGACTTGTCACACTTTGGTCTGTCCAAAAGCCAAGATTGCTATTTACAGATGACTGGCTGATAGAATCATGACCAGACTGTATGTATCCTGGGACCAATAAAACCCTAGTCTAGAGTGTGAGCTATGGCCTGCACAACAACCATGATCTCCAGTTCCAAAGGTCTGTCTGAGAAAATTGCAACGGAATGGGTCTTCTAGAAACATCCTAGGATCAACGCAAAGACCAAGACCACCAACCACAGAAGACGGATTAATATGACACTGAGGGAGCAGAACTTCTAGAACCACAAAGAAAGACTTCATCATAAGTTACACCCCTTGACTTGTGTAGATACCAAGACCTTTAGATACAGAGGTCTGACTTTATCACCCAGGATGGAGCAGAAGTCTTCCAAACAGCACGAAAACACCAAGGGGAGAGTAAATGAACCTGTATGGAGTCTATAGTTAATCCCATGACAATATACTCCAAGGGTGGAGAAACCCTGTAGCTCTTAGGCCAAGGGAATTCCTTTCTGAATGACCCCAATATTTACTGTGCCTGTGCAGGAGGGATAAAAAAGCACAAAACAATTTTTGTTCTTTTTTTATTTATCTATCTAGTTTTTTGTCGTTTTCATTGTTTTGATGTGGTTATTGAAGTTGTTGTCTCCATTTATACTTATATATTTATTTTCTTCCTTTCTTTTCTTTCTTTATGTGCTCTGCCATGTTTTTATTTCAAGATCATGGCTTTTATATGGTGCTTACCTTTATTGTCAGAGTGCTCACTGGATATTTTATTTGACACTTCTTTTTGTACTGTTGGGGTGATTCACCTTTTTCCCCTTCGTCTCTCAAACCGATGATGAGAGCCTCTAGAAAGACTCCACCCATTTTCGGCATATTTGATTTTTACCCCAGTTTATTACTTTTCTCTTCTTCAAACAAAACCATGTAACTTTATCTATCTAGTCCCGCCTCCCAGTTACAGGAGAAATAAGGGAGCAACCAAGACCAAACAGGTGTAAGACCACTAAGTAGCAAGTTAGGCACAGAGGAGACCACGTATTCTTGCAGCCCTGGGGGTGAGGGAGGAAGATATGGGAGGTAGGATGGGAACGGAGGTGTAGAGAGAACAATTCAGTGATGGGAATCACCCTGATATTAAGTTAACATGTACCTACAATATTATTGTCAACAATATGTAAGCCACTATGATCAAAATAAAAATTATATTAAAAATTATAATAAATTGGAAAGCTTTGGGAATGCTCAATTCAGACCTTTATTAATGTTTCTGTCATTTCTTGGCAGTCATTAGGACTGGGTACATTCAGTCTACACTGATCAATATGAAAGTTCAAAATTTATTGTGGTTTTCATTTCTTTTTTCGTAGTTATCCAATTGACAGATAGCCATTCCTTACCTTAAGAGCCTAACCAAAGAAAAATGGATTTCCTTGAGTTAGTGAGTTTTATATTTGAGTACTTCAATAGAATGTCATCTTTTCCTTGAGAAAGGAAATACACATTTTTTATTATGGGGCAGTAGTGAGAGATATGGTGAGTAGAGCGTTTGCCATGCTTGAGCTGACCCAGGTTCGATTCCTATCAGAGCATATAGTCCCCTAAACTCTACCAGGAGTAATTTCTGAGTGAGAAGTCAGGATAAGCATCACTGGTGTTTTGTGACCCCAAACAAACAAAAAGTAAGGCTCACGCATTTGTGGAATATAAGGAAAAATATGGTAATAATGTCCAGAGATGATAGAGATAAGGAACAAGAGAGCAATTCCATGGTAAAAATCTTGTTACAAATAATGGAGCAGTCATGGATTGGCAGGATTAACATCATCAAAATGGCAATACTCCCCAAGGCGTTATACAGATTCAACGCTATCCCTCTAAAGATACCTATGACATTCTTCAAAGAGGTAGATCAGGCACTTTTGAAATTTGTTTGGAACAATAAACACCCTAGAATAGCTAAAGCAATCATTGGGAAAAAGAATATGAGAGGAATTACTTTCCCCAACTTTAAACTTTACTACAAAGCAATAGTTATCAAAACAGCATGGTATTGGAATAAGGACAGACCCTCAGATCAGTGGAATAGGCTTGAATACTCAGAAAATGTTCCCCAGACATACAATCACCTAATTTTTGATAAAGGAGCAGGAAATCCTAAATGGAGCAAGGAAAGCCTCTTCAACAAGTGGTGTTGGCACAACTGGCTAGCCACTTGCAAAAAATTGAACTTAGACCCCCAGCTAACATCATGTACGAAGGTAAAATCCAAATGGATTAAAGACCTCGATATCCGACCCCAAACCATAAGATATATAGAACAACACATAGGCAAAACTCTCCAGGACATTGAGACTTCAGGCATCTTCAAGGAGGAAACTGCACTCTCCAAGCAAGTGAAAACAGAGATTAACAGATGGGAATATATTAAGCTGAGAAGCTTCTGCACCTCAAAGGAAATAGTGCCCAGGATACAAGAGCCACCCACTGAGTGGGAGAATCTATTCACCCAATACCCATCAGACAAAGGGCTAATCTCCAAAATATACAAGGCACTGACAGAAATTTACAAGAAAAAAACATCTAATCCCATCAAAAAAATGGGGAGAAGAAATGAACAGACACTTTGACAAAGAAGAAATACAAATGGCCAAAAGACACATGAAAAAATGCTCCACATCACTAATCATCAGAGAGATGCAAATCAAAACAACAATGAGATACCACCTCACACCACAGAGAATGGCACACATCACAAAGAATGAGAACAAAGAGTGCTGGCGGGGATGTGGAGAGAAAGGAACCCTTATCCACTGCTGGTGGGAATGCCTTCTAGTTCAACCTTTATGGAAAGCAATATGGAGATTCCTCCAAAAACTGGAAATCGAGCTCCCATACAATCCAGCTATACCACTCCTAGGAATATACCCTAAGAACACAAAAATACAATACAAAAATCCCTTCCTTACACTTATGTTCATTGCAGCACTATTTACCATAGCAAGACTCTGGAAACAACCAAGATGCCCTTCAACAGACGAATGGCTAAAGAAACTGTGGTACATATACACAATGGAATATTATGCAGCTGTCAGGAGGGATGAAGTCATGAAATTTTCCTATACATGGATGTACACAGAATCTATTATGCTGAGTGAAATAAATCAGAGAGAGAGAGAAAAACGCAGAATGGTCTCACTCATCTATGGGTTTTAAGAAAAATGAAAGACATTCTTGCAATAATAAATTTCAGACACAAAAGAGAAAAGAGCTGGAAGTTCCAGCTCACCTCAGGAAGCTCACCACAAAGAGTGATGAGTTTAGTTAGAGAAATAACTACATTTTGAACTGTCCTAATATTGAGAATGTATGAGGGAAATGTAGAGCCTGTTTAGGGTACAGGCGGGGGTTGGGTGGGGAGGAGGGAGATTTGGGACTTGGGTGATGGGAATGTTGCACTGGTGATGGGTGGTGTTCCTTTTATGACTGAAACCCAAACACAATCATGTATGTAATCAAGGTGTTTAAATAAAAAATAAATAAATAAATAAATAAATTAAAAAAAAAAAACAAATAATGGAGCAGTGCAATTGTGATAGAAAAGGAACCCTACTACCATGATAGTTGGAAATGATCACTCTGGGTGCTGAACTGGGTGCTGAACTGAGATAAAGTGATATGCATGGTACCACTTCACTAAAAATAGTGCAGTGTCTAAAAGGATAAAAAGGAGGGGGGGATAAAATGCTGCCCCAGAGAAAGGTAGGGGATAGGGTGGGAGAAAATTGGGGACATTGGTGGTGAGATGTATTCATGGGTGAGGTGATATACACTGTAAGACTGAAATTCAATCATGAAGAACTTTGTAACCACTGTGTTTTAATAAAAGGGAAGAAAGTAGCAGGAAAAGAAGAAAACAAAAAAGAAAATATGGGGCTAGAGAGAGTAAGTTTAAGAGAATGCTGTGAGAAAATACTAGAAATGTCCACATGGTAAGAGGCTCTGAAAGTTTATTACATTACAGACTGTTTTGAGAAGCTGAGTTTAAGTGTAAAAAAAAAACAAAAACAAAACAAAACAAAACAAAAAAAACTCATTTAGGGAGGGAGCAGTAGCACAGCGGGTAGGGCATTTACCTTGCATGCAGCTGACCAGGTTTTGAACCTTGGCATTCCATATGGTCCTCTGAGCCTACCGGGAGTGATTTCTGAGTGCAGAGCTAAGAGTAATGCTTGAGCTCCACTAGGTGTGGAAAAGAAATGAAAGGAAAAAGAAAAGAAAGTCCATTTATGTGAGTGTATATGAAGTTCACCCATTTTCTCCATTACTGAACCCTATGTGATACTCTTATCAGAGGTCCCTAGCTTCTCATATTCTTACAGTTCCTTGGGGGGCCGAAGTGTGAGGCTGATAAAACAGTAACCAATGTGACCATCTGCTAACCAGTGAGCATTACGGGAATCCCCAGTGCAGTCCCAGACCTTGACAGGATTCAAGTGCAAAAAATTCCAAGGCTGCCAAATCAATTCTTCAGCTAGGTTTCTTTGCTGATATTTTTAATACTTTCATATTTTATCTGTCCAGCTGAGAACTTCCTTTGCCAACACAATTGATGCCCATCCTACTGAAGGGTTGAAAAAGTAACGACAAAGATTGTAAGGAGTAACACTTATGAAAGAGTCTTAACAACAGCTACCTAAACAATAGGCAGCTCATCAAACTCCATGGAAATTTTCTCCCATATTATCTTCATAGGTGCTAGCTGAGATGATAGATAGAATATGACTCCCTTTTATATCCACCCAAACTCAGGTTAAGCTTGATGGGCAATATAAATGGCAAAACACATAGCCTAGTGCTGTGATTAAATGGTGTTGTGATTAAATGTCTTCCTAACCCAGTTTCCTATACTGAAATTCTCATCTCCTGCTGTTCAAATTCATCAGCCATATATTTAACTAAGGCAATTAAAAGGAGAAACTTTTGGGGGCAGGAGCAATAGCACAATGGTAGGGTATTCGGTAGGGTATTTGCCTTGCACAGACCCTGGTTTGATCCCTGGCATCCCATATGGTCCCCTGAGTCTGCTTGGAGTGATTTCTGGGTGCAGAGCCAGGAGTAACTTC